>NW_026651369.1:2905241-3022782 GCF_014773155.1 Arachis stenosperma
TGCATTAATACTCGAGGTACAGCAGAGCTCCACACCTTAATCTATGGTGTGTAGAAACTCCACCGTTGAAAATACATAAGAACAAGGTCTAGGCATGGCCGAATGGCCAGCCTCCAATGATCTAAGATAGCATAAAACACGAAGATAGCTACCAAGATCTATATCAATACAATAGTAAAAGGTCCTACTTATAGAAAACTAGTACCTAGGTTGTACAGAGATGAGTAAATGACGTAAAAATCCACTTCCGGGCCCACTTGGTGTGTGCTTGGGCTGAGCAATGAAGAAATTTCGTGTAGAGACTCTTCTTGGAGTTAAACGCCAGCTTTTATGCCAGTTTGGGGCGTTTAACTCCCATTTGGGTGCCAGTTCCAGCGTTTAACGCTGGGATTCCAGAGGGTGACTTTGAGCGCCGGTTTGGGCCATCAAATCTTGGGCAAAGTATGGACTATCATATATTGCTGGAAAGCCCAGGATGTCTACTTTCCAACGCCGTTGAGAGCGCGCCAATTGGGCTTCTGTAGCTCCAGAAAATCCACTTCGAGTGCAGGGAGGTCAGAATCCAACAGCATCTGCAGTCCTTTTTAGTCTCTGAATCAGATTTTGCTCAGGTCCCTCAATTTCAGCCAGAAAATACCTGAAATCACAGAAAAAACACACAAACTCATAGTAAAGTCCAGAAAAAAGTGAATTTTAACTAAAAACTAATAAAAATACTAAGAACTCAACTAAAACTACTAAAAACATACTAAAACAATGCCAAAAGTGTATAAATTATCCCTCATCAGTCAGCACAACGTAAAAAAAAAAAGAATCGGAGGAGCCTGCCGAAGATGAGGCCATTACGGCTCGCCTTTAGTTGTCCTCTTCTTGATAGCGTCATTTAAGAACAAGGGTCAGCACAATGTAAAAAAAATTAGAGGAGACTGCCGAAGATGAGGCCATTACGGCTCGCCTTTAGGTGTCCTCCTCTAGATAGCGTCATTTAAAGAACAAGGGTCACAACGTAAAAAAAAAACCTGTCAGCACAACCTAAAAAAATGGAAAAATACGGTCAGCACAACTTAAAAAAAACCGGTCAGCACAACCTAAAAAAATGAAAAAAATCGGTCAGCCCAACGTAAAAAAACACGGTCAGCTCAACCTAAAAAAAAACCGGTCAGCACAAACCTAATAAAATGGAAAAAAACCGGTCAGCACAACATAAAAAAAATCGGTCAGCACAACCTAAAAAAAATGGAAAACTGGTTAGCACAACGTAAAAAAAAACCCGAAAAACAAATCGAAGGAGCCTGCCGAAGAGAGGCCATTACGGCTCCCTTTAGGTGTCCTCCTCAGAATAGCGTCATTTAAAGAACAAGGGTCAGCACAACGTAAAAAATTGGAAAAAAACCCGGTCAGCACAACGTAAAAAAAAATTGGAGTAGCCTGCCGAAGATGAGGCCATTACGCTCGCCTTTAGGTGTCCTCCTCTGGATAGCGTCATTTAAAGAACAAGGGTCAGCACAATGTAAAAAAAATGGTCAGCATAACCTAAAAAATGGAAAAAAACTGGTCAGCACAACGTAAAAAAAATGGAAAAACTGGAAAAAATGGTCAGCACAACGTAAAAAAAAACCAGAAAAAAATCGGAGGAGCCTGCCGAAGATGAGGCCATTACGGCGCCTTTGGGTATCCTCCTCTGGATAGCGTCATTTAAAGAACAAGGGTCAGCACAACGTAAAAAAAAAAAAAAACGTCAGCACAACCTAAAAAAAATCAGTCAGCACAACGTAACAAAAAAATGGAAAAAAACCGGTCAGCACAACCCAAAAAAAGAAAAAAAATGGTCAGCACAACGTAAAAAAAAATCGGAGGAGCCTGCCGAAGATGAGGCCATTGCGGCTAGCCTTTAGGTGTCCTCCTCTGAATAGCGTCATTAAAGAACAAGGGTCAGCACAACGAAAAAAAAAAAACGATCAGCACAACCTAAAACAAAGAAAAAACCGGTCAGCACAACTTAAAAAATGAAAAAAACTGATCAGCACAACGTAAAAAAAACCGGAAAAAAATCGGAGGACCTGCCGAGGATGAGGCCATTACGGCTCCGTTTAGGTGTCCTCCTCGGGATAGCGTCATTTAAGAACAAGGGTCAGCACAACGTTAAAAAAATGGAAAACAACCGGTCAACGCAACGTAAAAAAAAATATCGGAGGAGGCTGCTGAAGATGAGGCCATTACGGCTCGCCTTTAGGCGTCCTCCTCTGGATAGCGTCATTTAAAGAACAAGGGTCAACACAACGTAAAAAAAAAACGGTCAGCACAACCTAAAAAAATGAAAAAAAAAACTGATCAGCACAACGTAAAAAAAATGGAAAAAACTGGAAAAAAACCGGTCATCACAACGTAAAAAAAACGGAAAAAAAAATCAGAGGAGCCTGTCGAAGATGAGGCCATTACGGCACCCTTTAGGTGGCCTCCTCGGGATAGCGTTCATTTAAAGAACAAGGTCAGCACAACGTATAAAAAATGAAAAAAAAACAGGAAAAAAATCGGAGGAGCCTGCCGAAGATGAGGCCATTACGGCGCCTTTAGGTATCCTCCTCTGGATAGCGTCATTTAAAGAACAAGGGTCAGCACAACGTAAAAAAAAATCGTCAGCACAACCTAAAAAAAAATCGTCAGCACAACGTAACCAAAAAATGGAAAAAAACCGGTCAGCACAACCCAAAAAAAAGAAAAAAACCGGTTAGCACAACGTAAAAAAAATCGGAAGAGCCTGCCGAAGATGAGGCCATTACGCTCGCCTTAGCTGTCCTCCTCTGGATAGTGTCATTTAAAGAACAAGGTCAGCACAACGTAAAAAAAAAAACCGATCAGCACAACTAAAAAAATGGAAAAAAATGGGTCAGCACAACGTAAAAAAAACCGGTCAGCACAACTTAAAAAAATGGAAAAAACCGGTTAGCACAACGTAAAAAAAAACCGGAAAAAAAATCGGAGGAGCTTGCGGAAGATGAGGCCATTACGCTCCCCTTTAGTTATCCTCCTCTGATAGCGTCATTTAAGAACAAGGGTCAACACAACGTTAAAAAAAAAATCGGAGGAGCCTGCCAAAGGAGAGCCATTCCGGCTCGCCTTTAGGTGTCCTCCTCTGGATAGCGCCATTTAAAGAACAAGGGTTAGCACAACGTAAAAAAAAATGGTCAGCACAACCTAAAAAAATGGAAAAAAACGGTCACACAACAAAAAAAAAAAACCGATCAGCACCCTAAAAAAATGTAAAAAAACCGGAAAAAAAATTGGAGGGATAAACCCAATTTGACGGTTTATCTTGTATTGAATTTAGAGTATTTTGATGACCTTTACCCACATTTATTCAATGAAATAGCATGGTTTTATAACTCTCCTTTAATTGTGCTTAAGAGTGAAAACATGTTTTTAGGTCTTAAAATAGTTAAATTTAATTCACCTTGATTCCATTAGATGCCTTGATATTTATTAAGTGATTTATGGTTTAGGAGGCAAAGATTGGATCAAGGGAATGAAGAAAGAAAGCATGAAAAGTTGGAGAACTCATGAAGAAATGAAAGAACCGGAAAGCTGTCAAGCCGACCTCTTCGCACTTAAATGACCATAACTTGAGCTACAGAGGTCCAAATGATGCGGTTCCAGTTGGGTTGGAAAGCTAACATCCGGGCTTCGAAACAATATAAGATTTTCCATAGTTACTACACGTATGGTGGCGCGCACGCGCATAGTACACGCACGCGCCGTTGCTACCACCTGGTTCACTTAAAGCAAAACGTGGCCAGCGAATTCTAAAGCCTTGTGGGCCCAATCCAACTCATTTCTGATGCTATTTAACCCAAGAAATGAAGAGAGAAACACATGTTAGTTACCATTAGTCATAGTTTAGTTTTAGAAGTAGTTAGAACTAGTTTCTAGAGAGAAACTCTCACTTCTCTCTAAATTAGGATTAGGATTAGGTTTAGTTCTTAGATCTAGATTTAGATTCTCTTCTTCTACTTTCTATCTTCTCAATTCCTTGTAGTTACATTCATTCTTCCATATTCTTTTGGTGTAATTGGTGCACGAAATCGTGATCACTACAACTTCGCACAACTAACCACAGTGCACTGGGTCGTCCAAGTAATACCTTACGTGAGTAAGGGTCGATCCCACGGAGATTGTTGCTGAAGCAAGCTATGGTCATCTTGTAATCTTAGTCAGGCAGACTCAAATGTATGATAGTGATGAACGAAAATAACATAAAAGGTAAAGATAGAGATACTTATGTATTCATGGTAGGAACTTCAGATAAGCATGAAGATGCCTTCCCTTCCGTCTCTCTGCTTTCCTACTGTCTTCATCCAATCCTTCTTACTCCTTTCCATGGCAAGCTTATGCAAGGGTTTCACCGTTGTCAGTGGCTACCTCCCATCCTCTCATTGGAAATGTTCAACGCACCCTGTCACGGCACGGCTATCCATCTGTCGGTTCTCAATCAGGCCGGAATAGAATCCAGTGATTCTTTTGCGTCTGTCACTAACGCCCCGCCCTCAGGAGGTTTGAAGCACGTCACAGTCATTCAATCATTGAATCCTACTCAGAATACCACAGACAAGGTTAGACCTTCCGGATTCTCTTGAATGCCGCCATCAGTTCTTGCCTATACCACGAAGACTCTGATCTCACGGAATGGTGGCTCGTTTGTCAGCGAGCACTCGGTTGTCAGGCGATCAACCATGCATCGTGCAATCAGGAATCCAAGAGACATTCACTAAAGCCTTGGTTGCTTGTAGAACAAAAGTGGTTGTCAGTCACCTTGTTCATGAGTGAGAATGATGATGAGTGTCACGGATCATCACATTCATCAAGTTGAAGAACAAGTGATATCTTAGAACAAGAACAAGCGGAATTGAATGAAGAACAATAGTAATTGCATTAATACTCGAGGTACAGCAGAGCTCCACACCTTAATCTATGGTGTGTAGAAACTCCACCGTTGAAAATACATAAGCATAAGGTCTAGGCATGGCCGAATGCCAGCCTCCCAATGATCTAAGATAGCATAAAACGAAGATAGCTACCAAAGTCTCTAGATACAATAGTAAAAGGTCCTACTTATAGATAACTAGTAGCCTAAGGTGTACAAAGATGAGTAAATGACATAAAATCCACTTCCGGCCCACTTGGTGTGTGCTTGGGCTGAGCAATGAAGCATTTTCGTGTAGAGACTCTCCTTGGAGTTAAACGCCAGCTTTTATGCCAGTTTTGGGCGTTTAACTCCATTTAGGTGCCAGTTCCGGCGTTTAACGCTGGAATTTCTTGAGGTGACTTTGAACGCCGGTTTGGGCCATCAATCTTGGGCAAAGTATGGACTATCATATATTGCTGGAAAGCCCAGGATGTCTACTTTCCAACGCCGTTGAGAGCGCGCCAATTGGGCTTCTATAGCTCCAGAAATCTACTTCGAGTGCAGGGAGGTCAGAATCCAACAGCATCTGCAGTCCTTTTGAGTCTCTGGATCAGATTTTTGCTCAGATCCCTCATTTCAGCCAGAAAATACCTGAAATCACAGAAAAACACACAACTCATAGTAAAGTCCAGAAAAGTGAATTTAATTAAAAACTAATAAAATATACTAAAACTAACTAAAGATACTAAAAACATACTAAAACAATGCCAAAAGCGTACAAATTATCCGCTCATCACAACACCAACTTAAATTGTTGCTTGTCCCCAAGCAACTGAAAATCAAATAGATAAAAGAAGAGAATATGCAATGAACTCCAAAAACATCTATGAAGATCAGTATTAATTAGATGCGGGGCTTTTAGCTTTTGCCTCTGAATAGTTTGGCATCTCACTCTATCCTTTGAAATTCAGAATGATTGGCTTCTTTAGGAACTCAGAATCCAGATAGTGTTATTGATTCTCCTAGTTAAGTATGATGATTCTTGAACACAGCTACTTTATGAGTCTTGCCGTGGCCCAAAGCACTCTGTCTTCCAGTATTACCACCGGATACATACATGCCACAGACACATAATTGGGTGAACCTTTTCAGATTGTGACTCAGCTTTGCTAAAGTCCCCAATTAGAGGTGTCCAGGGTTCTTAAGCACACTCTTATTGCCTTGGATCACAACTTTATTCTTTCTTTTTTTTTTCTTTTCTTTCTTTCTATTTTTTTCTTTTTTTTTATATTCACTGCTTTTTCTTTCTTCAAGAATCATTTTTATGATTTTTCATATCCTCAGTAACATGTCTCCTTTTTTATCATTCTTTCAGGAGCCAACAATTTTAACATTCATGAACCACAAATTCAAAAGACATATGCACTGTTTAAGCATACATTCAGAGAACAGAAGTAATGCCACCACATCAAAATAATTAACTATTATAAAATTCAGAATTCATGCAATTCTTTCCTTTTCAATTAAGCACGTTTTTATTCAAGAAAGGTGATGGATTCATAGGACATTCATAACTTTAAGGCATAGACACTAAGACACTAATGATCATAAGACACAAACATAGACAAACATAAGCACTAAAATTCGAAAAACAGAAGAATAAAGAACAAGGAAATTAAAGAACGGGTCCACCTTAGTGATGGCGGCTCTTTCTTCCTCTTGAAGATCCTATGGAGTGCTTGAGCTCCTCAATGTCTCTTCCTTGTCTTTGTTGCTCCTCTCTCATGATTCTTTGATCTTCTCTAATTTCATGGAGGAGAATGGAGTGTTCTTGGTGCTCCACCCTTAGTTGTCCCATGTTGGAACTTAGTTCTCCTAGGGAGGTGTTTACTTGCTCCCAATAGTCTGGGAGGAAAGTGCATCCCTTGAGGCATCTCAGGGATCTCTTGATGAGAGGGGTCTCTTGTGTACTCCATCCTTTTCTTGGTGATGGGCTTGTCCTCATCAATGGGGTATCTCCTTCTATGTCAACTCCAACTGAATAACAGAGGTGACAAATGAGATGAGGAAAGGCTAGCCTTGCCAAGGTGGAAGGCTTGTCCGCCACTTTATAGAGTTCTTGGGCTATAACCTCATGAACTTCCACTTCTTCTCCAATCATGATGCTATGAATCATGATGGCTCGGTCTAGAGTAACTTCGGACCGGTTGCTAGTGGGAATGATTGAGCGTTGAATGAACTCTAACCATCCTCTAGCCATGGGCTTGAGGTCATGCCTTCTCAATTGAACCGGCTTGCCTCTTGAATCTCTCTTCCATTGTGCGCCCTCTTCACATATAACTGTGAGGACTTGGTCCAACCTTTGATCAAAGTTGACCCTTCTTGTGTAAGGATGTTCATCTCCTTGCATCATAGGCAAGTTGAACGCCAACCTTACACTTTTCAGACTAAAATCCAAGTATTTCCCCCGAACCATAGTAAGATAATTCTTTGGATCCGGGTTCATACTTTGATCATGGTTCTTTGTGATCCATGCATTGGCATAGAACTCTTGAACCATCAAGATTCCGACTTGTTGAATGGGGTTGGTAAGTACTTCCCAACCTCTTCTTCGGATCTCATGGCGGATCTCCGGATATTCACCCTTTTGAGTAAAAAGGGGACCTCGGGGATCACCTTCTTCAAGGCCACAACTTCATAGAAGTGGTCTTGATGCACCCTTGAGATGAATCTATCCATCTCCCATGACTCGGAGGTGGAAGCTTTGCCTTCCCTTTCCTCTTTCTAGAGGTTTCTCCGGCCTTGGATGCCATAAATGGTTATGGAAAACGAAAAAGCAACGCTTTTACCACACCAAACTTAAAAGGTTTGCTCGTCCCCGAGCAAAAGAAGAAAGAAGAGAGTAGAAGAAGAAGAAATGAGGGAGAAGGGAATGGCTTAGTGTATTCGGCCAAAGAAGGGGGAGAAGTGGTGTTTAGGTTGTGTGAAAATGAAGAAGTGAAGGGTATTTATAGGAGAGAGGGGAGAGGGAGTTCGGCCATGTATGGGTGGGTTTGGGAGGGAAAGTGGTTTGAATTTGAAGGGTGAGGTTGGTGGGGATTTATGAAGGATGGATGTGAGTGGTGAAGAGAAAGATGGGATTTGATAGGTGAGGGTTTTTGGGGAAGAGGTATTGAGGTGATTGGTGAATGGGGGAAGAAGAGAGAGGGGTGGTGGGGTAGGTGGGGGTCCTGTGGGGTCCACAGATCCTGTGGTGTCAGGAAAAGTCATCCCTGCACCAAAAGTTGCTCAAAATCACGTTTTGAGCTATTTCTGGCGTTAAACGCCGGGCTGATGCCCATTCCTGGCGTTTAACGCCAGGTTCTTGCCCTTTTTCTGGCGTTTAACGCCAGTCTGGTGCCCCTTTCTGGCGTTAAACCCCAGAATGGTGCCAGACTGGGCGTTAAACGCCCAACTGCTAGGCTTACTGGCGTTTGAACGCCAGCAACATCTTCCTCCAGGGTGTGCTGTTTTTTCTTCCTGTTTTTCATTTTGTTTTTTGCTTTTTTCATTGATTTTGTAACTTCTTATGATCATCAACCTACAAAAAACATAAAATAACAAAAGAAAATATATAAATATAATCATTGGGTTGCCTCCCAACAAGTGCTTCTTTAATGTCAGTAGCTTGACAGATGCTCTCATTGAGCCTTACAAATGATCAGCAATGTGGGAACCTCCCAACACCAAACTTAGAGTTTGAATGTGGGGGTTCAACACCAAACTTAGAGTTTGGTTGTGGCCTCCCAACACCAAACTTAGAGTTTGACTTTGGGGGCTCTATTTGTCTCTGATTTGAGGGAAGCTCTTCAAGCTTCATCTCCATGGTGACAGAGGGATATCCTTGAGCCTTAAACAAAAAGGATTCTTCATTCACTTGAATGATTAGTTCACCTCTATCAACATCAATCACAGCCTTTGCTGTGGCTAGGAAGGGTCTGCCAAGGATGATGGATTCATCCATGCACTTCCCAGTCTCTAGGACTATGAAATCAGTAGGGATGTAATGGTCTTCAACTTTTACCAAAACGTTCTCTACAAGTCCATGAGCTTGTTTTCTTGAGTTGTCTGCCATCTCCAATGAGATTCTTGCAGCTTGTACCTCAAAGATCCCTAGCTTCTCCATTACAGAGAGAGGCATGAGGTTCATACTTGACCCTAAGTCACACAGGGCCTTCTTGAAGGTCATGGTGCCTATGGTACAAGGTATTGAAAACTTCCCAGGATCTTGTCTCTTTTGAGGTAATTTCTGCCTAGACAAGTCATCCAGTTCTTTGGTGAGCAAGGGAGGTTCATCTTCCCAAGTCTCATTTCCAAATAACTTGTTATTTAGCTTCATGATTGCTCCAAGATATTTAGCAACTTGCTCTTCAGTGACATACTCATCCTCTTCAGAGGAAGAATACTCATCAGAGCTCATGAAAGGCAGAAGTAAGTCCAATGGAATCTCTATGGTCTCATTTTGAGCCTCAGATTCCCATGGTTCCTCATTGGGGAACTCAGAGGAGGTTGGTGCACGCCCATTGAGGTCTTCCTCAGTGGCGTCCACCTCCTCTTTCCTCTCCATATTCGGCCATGGTTATGGCTTTGCACTCTCCTTTTGGATTTTCTTCTGTATTACTTGGGAGAGTACTAGGAGGGAGTTCAGTAATTTTCTTGCTCAGCTGTCCCACTTGTCCTTCCAAATTTCTGATGGAGGACCTTGTTTCATTCATGAAACTTTGAGTGGTTTTGATTAGATCAGAGACCATTGTTGCTAAGTCAGAGGTATTCTGCTTAGAACTCTCTGTCTGTTGCTGAGAAGATGATGGAAAAGGCTTGTTAATGCCAAGCCTGTTTCTTCCACCATTATTGTTATTGAAACCTTGTTGAGGTCTCTCTTGATTCTTCCATGAGAAATTTGGGTGATTTCTCCATGAAGAATTATAGGTGTTTCCATAGGGTTCTCCTAGGTAATTCACCTCTTCCATTGAAGGGTTCTCAGGATCATAAGCTTCTTCCTCAGATGAAGCTTCCTTAGTACTGCCAGGTGCATTTTGCATTCCAGACAGACTTTGAGAATCGAATTGACTTGTTGAGTCAATATCTTGTTCTGAGCCAGTATGGCATTCAGAGTGTCAATCTCAAGAACTCCTTTCTTCTGACTAGTCCCATTGTTCACAGGATTTCTTTCAGAAGTGTACATGAATTGGTTATTTGCAACCATTTCAATTAGCTCTTGAGCCTCTGTAGGCGTCTTCTTCAAATGAAGAGATCCTCCAGCAGAGCTATCCAAAGACATCTTGGATAGTTCAGAGAGACCATCATAGAAGATACCTATGATGCTCCATTCAGAAAGCATGTCTGAGGGACATCTTCTGATTAATTGTTTGTATCTTTCCCAAGCTTCATAGAGGGATTCTCCATCCTTCTGTCTGAAGGTTTGGACTTCCACTCTAAGCTTACTCCATTTTTGGGGTGGAAAGAACTTTGCCAAGAAGGCATTGACTAGCTTTTCCCAACAGTCCAGGCTGTCTTTAGGTTGTGAGTCTAACCATATTCTAGCTCTGTCTCTTACAGCAAAAGGGAATAGCATCAGTCTGTAGACCTCAGGGGCAACCCCATTAGTCTTGACTGTGTCACAGATTTGCAAAAACTCAGCTAAAAACTGATGAGGATCTTCTATTGGAAGTCCATGGAATTTGCAATTCTGTTGCATTAGAGAAACTAATTGAGGCTTAAGCTCAAAGTTGTTTGCTCCAATGGCAGGGATAGAGATGCTTCTCCCATAGAAGTTGGGAGTAGGTGCAGTAAAGTCACCCAGCACCTTCCTTGCATTGTTGGCATTGGTGTTGTTTTCGGCTGCCATGTGTTCTTTTTCTTTGAAGAATTCGGTCAGGTCCTCTAAAGAGAGTTGTGCCTTGGCTTCTCTTAGCTTTCGCTTCAAGGTTCTCTCAGGTTCAGGGTCAGCTTCAACAAGAATGCCTTTGTCTCTGCTCCTGCTCATATGAAAGAGAAGAGAAAAAGAAAATGTGGAATCCTCTATGTCACAGTATAGAGATTCCTTAAGGTGTCAGAGGAAAAGAAAAATAGAAGAAAAGAAGGTAGAAGAATTCGAACTTGATTAGATAGAGTTCGAATTGTGTATTAAGAAGGAGTAGTACTCCATAAATAGAAGGATGTGGGAGGAGAGGAAGAAGATTTTCGAAAATTCAATTAAAAAGATTTTGAAAACATTTTGAAAAACACTTAATTGATTTTCGAAAATAAAAGTAAGAAAGAAATCAAGTGATTTTTGAAAAAGAAATTGGGATTAGAAATAAAAAGATTTGATTGAAAACTATTTTGAAAAAGATGAGGTTAAGAAGATATGATTAGTTTTAAAGAGATGTGATTGAGAAGATATGATTTGAAAACAAATTTGAAAAAAAAAAGATTTGATTTTGAAAATTAGTGACTTGCCTAACAAGAAAAGATATGATTCAAACATTAAACCTTTCTCAACAGAAAAGGCAACAAATTTGAGATGTTCAATCAAATCATTAATTGTTAGTAAGTATCTTTGAAAAAGGAAAGAAATTGATTTTGAAAACATTTGATTGAAAAGATATGATTTGAAAAAGATTTGATTTTGAAAAACTTTGAAAACTTGAAAAAAAATTGATTTGAAAACAAAATCTTCCCCCTAGCACCATCCTGGCGTTAAACGCCCAGAATGGTATACATTCTGGCGTTTAACGCCCAAAATGCACCCTTTTTGGGCGTTAAACGCCCAACCAGGTACCCTGGCTGGCGTTTAAACGCCAGTCTGTCTTCTTCACTGGGCATTTTGAATGCCCAGCTTTTTCTGTATAATTCCTCTGCAGTATGTTCTGAATCTTCAATTCTCTGTATCATTGACTTGAAAAGACACAAATTAGAAATATTTTTGGGTTTTTAATAATCAAAATGCAACAAGAATGAAATAACAATGCATGCAAGACACCAAACTTAGCAGTTTGTATACTACTGACACTAATGAGAATGCATATGAGACACATAAAACACTCAAGTCAATTGAATTCAAAGATTAGAACACGAAAATCATCAAGAATTACTTGAAGACCATTAAGACACAAGAATGAATGCATGCAATTGACACCAAACTTAAGATGAGACACTAAACTTAAGCAAGAAACATCAAATATTTTTGGTTTTTATGATTTTGTAATTTTTTTGTGTTTTTCGAAAATTAAGTGCAAAAGGTATCAAAATTCTTAATGAGAATTCCAGGAATCAGTGCAATGCTAGTCTAAGACTCCGGTCCAGGAATTAGACATGGCTTCACAGCCAGCCAAGCTTTCAAAGAAAGCTTCGGTCCAAAACACTAGACATGGCCAAAGGCCAGCCAAGCCTTAGCAGATCACTGCTCCAAAAGCAAGATTGATAAAGATCATCAAGCTCTTGTGATGATAAGTTGAAACCTCGGTCCAATGGAATTAGACATGGCTTCTCAGCCAGCCAGATTTCAACAAATCATCATGAAACTCTAGAATTCATCTTCAAGAATTTCGAAAAAAAATACCTAATCTAAGCAACAAGATGAACCGTCAGTTGTCCATACACGAACAATCCCCGGCAACGGCGCCAAAAACTTGGTGCACGAAATCGTGATCACTACAACTTCGCACAACTAACCAGCAAGTGCACTGGGTCGTCCAAGTAATACCTTACGTGAGTAAGGGTCGATCCCATGGAGATTGTTGCTATGAAGCAAGCTATGGTCATCTTGTAAATCTTAGTCAGGCAGACTCAAATGTATGATAGTGATGAACGAAAATAACATAAAAGGTAAAGATAGAGATACTTATGTAATTCATTGGTAGGAACTTCAGATAAGCGCATGAAGATGCCTTCCCTTCCGTCTCTCTGCTTTCCTACTGTCTTCATCCAATCCTTCTTACTCCTTTCCATGGCAAGCTTATGCAAGGGTTTCACCGTTGTCAGTGGCTACCTCCCATCCTCTCATTGGAAATGTTCAATGCACCCTGTCACGGCACGGCTATCCATCTGTCGGTTCTCAATCAGGCCGGAATAGAATCCAGTGATTCTTTTGCGTCTGTCACTAACGCCCCGCCCTCAGGAGTTTGAAGCACGTCACAGTCATTCAATCATTGAATCCTACTCAGAATACCACAGACAAGGTTAGACCTTCCAGATTCTCTTGAATGCCGCCATCAGTTCTTGCCTATACCACGAAGACTCTGATCTCACGGAATGGTTGGCTCGTTTGTCAGGCGAGCACTCGGTTGTCAGGCGATCAACCATGCATCGTGCAATCAGGAATCCAAGAGACATTCACTAAAGCCTTGGTTGCTTGTAGAACAAAAGTGGTTGTCAGTCACCTTGTTCATGAGTGAGAATGATGATGAATGTCACGGATCATCACATTCATCAAGTTGAAGAACAAGTGATATCTTAGAACAAGAACAAGCGGAATTGAATGGAAGAACAATAGTAATTGCATTAATACTCGAGGTACAGCAGAGCTCCACACCTTAATCTATGGTGTGTAGAAACTCCACCGTTGAAAATACATAAGCATAAGGTCTAGGCATGGCCGAATGGCCAGCCTCCCAATGATCTAAGATAGCATAAAACGAAGATAGCTACCAAAGTCTCTAGATACAATAGTAAAAGGTCCTACTTATAGATAACTAGTAGCCTAAGGTGTACAAAGATGAGTAAATGACATAAAAATCCACTTCCGGGCCCACTTGGTGTGTGCTTGGGCTGAGCAATGAAGCATTTTCGTGTAGAGACTCTCCTTGGAGTTAAACGCCAGCTTTTATGCCAGTTTGGGCGTTTAACTCCCATTTAGGTGCCAGTTCCGGCGTTTAACGCTGGAATTTCTTGAGGTGACTTTGAACGCCGGTTTGGGCCATCAAATCTTGGGCAAAGTATGGACTATCATATATTGCTGGAAAGCCCAGGATGTCTACTTTCCAACGCCGTTGAGAGCGCGCCAATTGGGCTTCTGTAGCTCCAGAAAATCCACTTCGAGTGCAGGGAGGTCAGAATCCAACAGCATCTGCAGTCCTTTTGAGTCTCTGGATCAGATTTTGCTCAGATCCCTCAATTTCAGCCAGAAAATACCTGAAATCACAGAAAAACACACAAACTCATAGTAAAGTCCAGAAAAGTGAATTTTAATTAAAAACTAATAAAAATATACTAAAAACTAACTAAAAGATACTAAAAACATACTAAAAACAATGCCAAAAAGCGTACAAATTATCCGCTCATCAGTAATCTCTTTTATGTTGTTCTTATATTTTGTTGTAGATCTAGTATTGTTCCTTCTACTTTCTTTCAATTCAATTCAAGGTAATTCATAATAATTGTGTTTCTTTTGATTGTTGTTGTTAATTTCTTTCAATAATTGTTGTTAGATTCTCTTCTTGTTGTCAATTTGCTTTGCTTTTCTTTTGTGCCTTCCAAGTGTTTGATGAAATGCTTGGTTGGATTTTAGTATAGGTTTTGTTCCTCTTGGCCTAGGTAGAGTAATTAGTGACTCTTGAGTTATCTAATTCTTTTGTTGGTTGATAATTAGAAGTTGCTAATTGATTTGAATGCCTCTAAAGATAGTCTTTCCTTTAGGAGTTGATTAGGACTTGAGGAATCAAATTGATTCATCCACTTGACTTTTCTCCATGGTTAGAGGTTAACTAAGTGGAGCAATACACAATTCTCATCACAATTGAGAAGGATAACTAGGATTGGACTTCTAGTTCTCATATCTTGCCAAGAGCTTTGTTAGTTGTTAGTTTATTTCCTTTGCCATTTATAATTCTTGTCTATAATCTCGAAAACCCCAAAATAACTCACAACCAATAACAAGACACTTTATTGTAAATCCTAAGGAGAACGACCCGAGGTTTAAATACTTCGGTTTATAGATTTTAGGGGTTTGTACTTGTGATAAACAAATTTTGTATGAGAGGATTATTGTTGGTTTAGAGACTATACTTCGACGAGATTTCATTTGTAAAATTCTAAACCGTCAAAAATCTATTCATCAAAATGGCGCCGTTGCCGGGGATTTGCAATGGTGTTATGTTATTGGTTATTGTACATATGTGAATATTGTAAATAGCTTGTCTTTTGCTTGTTTACTAGATTTTGTTAGTTTTAATTTGTTTTTCCACTATGAATTCTCATTTTGGCTATGAGTTTGGTTCTAATTATGTTGTAGGAAATGTGCACTTCAATAATGACACTCATTATGGATGGAACCAACAAAGATGGGAGGAGCCTCAAGGAATTGATCACTCCTATTGGCAACAACCTCCGGATACTTATAGGTATAATTTCCATCCTAATGCATGCCAATTTAACGGCTATGATGAATCTTTTTGTAACACTCAACAACCACCATCATATGCCTATGAATCTCATCCTCAACATGAACCTCAATCATTCTCACAAGCCTTTCATTACCAAACACCGCCCTATGACCCATATCCATCATATAACGAATCACCCATACCATACTCTTATGACCATTATGAGCAAGAACCCTTAGAACAACCACAACCCTATCAAGATTACTCCCAAGAATCACCTCAATACACACAATCTCCACAACCTTACCAAGAAGAACCACCTTCCTATTATGAACTCTCTCTCCAAAATGATGAGCCTTCCTACCCACCCCAAGCCCCAATAGACGATTCTCTCACTTTGTTACTTCAAGGACAAGAGGCCACGAAGCGGGATACACTTGAGTTTGTGACCAACTTGACTAAGGTAGTGCACTCTTTAGCCTACCAATGTTTTAACACTCAAGATACTTCTGTAGCCACATGCGAAAAACCTAAAGAAGAGCAAAGTATGAAGGAGAAATTGGACAATCCGGTAGAGAAGGGAGAACCAAGTTTTGTGTTGGAACAATTGGAGGAGCCTATGATCATTGAAGAAAAGGAAGAGGTGGTTGAAGATTTAGGAGATGTTGAAAGTCCAAGGGAATGTAGCATCATGGAGCACCCTTCCAAGAAGCTTGATATCGATGTTGAGGAGGGTGCGCAACCTCCAAGGCATATCATCGTTGGAGACTTGGAAGAGGCTTATCAAGAGATGGATTCAATCATGGACGAATTTCTCTCTACAATGGAATCCTCTCCCATTGGACATGAAGTTGAAATTATAAAAGAATGTGCACAACCTCCCGTACCCTTGGTGAGCAACGAAAAAGAGAGTGAATTGGAGGAGAGCTACCAAGAGGAAAAAGTTGGCATGGTGTATATCGAAATTGAAGAATATGAAGAGGTTGATCAAGAGATGGATTCATTCATCAATGAATTCCTATCCAAAATTGACTCACCTCCCATTGGGCAAGATGAAGTTCTTGAAGACAACACCAAGCCAAGTGAAAAAGGGGAAAAGGTTGAAATTGAAGAAGCTTGTGAAGAGGTGGAAATAACTAAAGAAGAGCCTAAAGAAGTAGACCTTGCATTGTCTAAGTGTGGGGAGGTCTCCCTCCCCAAGTCACCATCCAACACAACATTCAAGTGGGTAAAATTCTTATCCCTAAGCTTTACTTTCTCGCTTGAATATGGCTTGATTCAAAATGATGGTCAACTTAGAGCTCTTTGTGGAGTTAAGAGTAGGAAAGAGTTGTGTAGTGGTTGGAAACATCATTCTAAGCTCATGACGGTTGTAAGCTCAAAATTCAAGAGCAATGGTTGGTGTGGAACCAAATGGCATGGGTCTAGGAAGTTGTTTGGAAGCTTCTTTGAGAATTCCAAGGCCATACCACCCGGATGGAATAATGACGATAAATTTAAGGACGGGTGTCAAAACAAAGTGTGGGATCCCGGATCGCACAATGAAAATCAAATTTGGGAGCTCATGGTTTGTGGAGAACTCCATCAAAGCTTGAAGATATTGAAATTGAAGAATGGAGCTTATTGGAGATTCAAGCATTGGTGGGAGTTCCAAGATGAATACAAGCACAAGCCACCTTGATAAGAAGCTCCCCATAAGTCCAACTTAAGGACAATAAATAAAAGTGCTAGGTGAGAGACACCCCACCGTGGTAAACTCTTTCCATACTCTTTTAGTTTGTTAATAAGTGAATTGAGTTGCCATTGTAGGTAGATTCTCATTTTCATTTTTATCTTTTGTAAATATTGGTAGAACTAGTTTAATTTCTTGTTTTTGTTGTTTTATCAAGTTTAGTTAGTAGTATAGTATGTTGAATAAGGTTCTAGGGTATTTTGGTAGCTGTTTGGAGGATTGAAAGGCTTGGATTGGTGCAAGAACTTAGAAAAAAAATTTTTTTTGAAAAACAGAACACCATCTACGCGTGCGCGCACATAACGCGTACGCGCACCCGAGCATTTTTTGACCATCCATGCGGACGCGCACTGTACGCGTACGCATGGATGAAAAATTTCACCTCCAGCCAAAAAACCCGAGAGTTAGGCCTGCACTGTGCGAACATTGGGCCTAAGGCACAAGTCTATGCACGCATGCGCGCACTTGGCGCGTACGCGCACATAATCTTAAATTGGCAATGCACGTGCATGCACACTGTGCGCGCGCGCGTCGATTGCACGATCCACACTCCTGGTACTTTTACCCAAGAGTTGTGCCAGACTTGGGCCGACATTATGCCTCCGGCCTAACTCGATGCACGCGTGCGCGCACCTGGCGCGTACGCGTCCTTCAACCAATATGCACATCGACGCGTAAGCACGCATGACGCGCACGCATCGGTAAAAAAAAAAAGAGTTTTTTTTCTCCCCTTCCATTTTCTTTTGCTTATCACATTCGCATACTTCTACTCTTCCCATTTTCATTTAGTTTTTGTAGCATGTTTTTGTTTTTTTTTAGTCATTTTAATAATGGTGTTGCATCTTCCTACTCAATTATTGAGGATTCATTGCATTACTTTGGTGCTTCTTGACTTGTTTCATATTGTTGGGTGATGTTTCTCTTCAAATCAATGCTCAATCTTTTATGCACTTGTGTTCTTTGTGCATTGATATGACCTTATATTGTCTTTCATGGCCCACTCTCGCTTGTTCGAACTTGATGCTCATCATGCTCTTCATGCTTTGACCTTACTCTTGCATCAAGTATCATTGATATGCCATTTTCTCTTATTGTTTCCCCCTCTACATGTTGTAGCTACCATGTAGTGTGAGAACCATACCTTTATTTGGCATTAGCCCCCGCCTATATTCTATTTGCTTTGATATCTTTGTTATAGGCTTAACTTTCTTTCTTTTTCTTTCTTTTTAGGTTGGCCACCAAGAAGGGGGAAAGGAAAAGCTTTTAAATGGGGCAACAAACAAGTCATCCACACAACCTTTTGAAGGAGCTCATCAATTGTAGCAACCCGTCCACCTTGCTCTTCTTCACATGCACCGAGGACGGTGCAATCTTCAAGTGTGGGGAGGTCGTTTGACCGATCTCCATGGGTAACAATTTCCTTTTCAACACCAATTCTTAGTTTTCTTTGTTAGATTAGTTATTGCATTGCATGATAGGTTGCATGTTAGTTAGAATTTGTACATATTTTACTACCTTCTTCTTATTAGGACTACTTGGTTAGAGTGATGATTTCTTTCCCAAGAAACCATTTTAGGGCAACCTACCAATTTGAAAAATTTTTGTTGAACTTGCTTGAAAGAATGTATTTTGGAACATGGTTTTTGAGCTAAGAACACAAGCAAGTGAGATTTGAGCCTAATGATGTGGTTACATCTTATAACCACTTATTTTTCCTTCTTGTGTGCATTATTCTCTTCCTATGATTGTAATCTTCGATTTGTTTGATTCTTTATGTCCATTATTTTGTGTATTCATGCGTTTATATGATTGAGGCCATCATTCCATTAGCTCACTTACCCAAATGGCCTTACCTTTTATCTTCCTTTGTTAGCCAAATTTGAGCCTACGATTAACCCACTTTGTTCTTAATTTAGCACATTACAAGCCTTAAAGCAAAAAACAATAAAAGTCCTTATTTGGATGTTTGATTAAGCTTGGGCTAGTGTATGTGAGTATCATTCAAGTGTGGGAACTTTGGGACATTGGTTGGGATAAGAGGGTGTTTGTGTTTTGTATTTTTATATTGGGGAATTGGGTACATACTCATGTATTGATTAAATGTATAGACCTTATGCATTGATGTTCTTATGTATAGTTTGAAAGAAAAAAAATGAAAAGAAAAAGAAATAAAAGTGAAAAAAATAGAAAAGAAAGAAAAGGAAAAAAATAATAAAAAGGGGACAAAATGCCCCAAAGTGAAGCTTAAACAATAAAGAATCAATGCATATGGAATGTGAATCAAAAAAAGGAAATGCATGAGTATGTGAAAAAGTGAGGAATGGGTAGTTAGATTAGTACTTAATTGTATTAGGTCATTATATAGGTTATGTGGGGAAGTCTAAGCCTATCAAAGATTCAAACTTCAAGCTCACTTGACCAAATATGCATCCTACCTTAACCCTAGCCCCATTACAACCTAAAGAAAAGACCTCATGATAATTGTATGCGTGCATTGAATAATTGTTGATTGTTAGATAAAAATCAAATCTTGGAAAGCATGATTAGGGGAGAATTGAGTGAATCAATCCCAAACACCGAGTGACTAGAGTGCAAACACTTCTGGTGAAGGTTCAATGCTCAATTCCTTGATTCCCGGCTTTCACGAGCGTTCTTCTTGCAAATCTATGTGAACTTCATGTTTATACTTCAATTGGTAGGACTCATGAATCGTTATATGATCTTAAGCCCTACTTGTGCATGTATGTCTTGGAGATCGATTTATTTTTAACCAAGTAGGTAGAATCATTTTGCATATAGTTTCTTTGCTTTGAATAAGTGTCATATCCCTTATTTCATTCTTGGTTTAGCATGACGAGATTTCATTTGTAAAATTCTAAACCGTCAAAAATCTATTCATCAAGGAGCCTGCCAAAGATGAGGCCATTACGGCTCCCCTTTAGGTGTCCTCCTCGGGATAGCGTCATTTAAAGAACAAGGGTCAGCACAATGTTAAAAAAAATCGGAGGAGCCTGCCGAAGATGAGGCCATTACGGCTCGCCTTTAGGTTTCCTTCTCTGGATAGCGCCATTTAAAGAGCAAGGGTCAGCACAACGTAAAAAAAAAAAGGGTCAGCACAACATAAAAAAAACGGTCAGCACAACCTAAAAAAATGGAAAAAAAACAGGTCAGCACAACGTAAAAAATAAAAAATAAAAATAACCTGAGGATCCTGCTGACGATGCGGCCATTACGGCTCGCCTTTAGGTGTCTTCCTCTGGATAGCGTCATTTAAAGAACAAGGGTCAGCACAACGTAAAAAAAAAATCGGAGGTGCCTACCGAAGATGAGGCCATTACAGCTCGCCTTTAGGTGTCCTCCTCTGGATAGCGTCATTTAAAGAACAAGGGTCAGCACAACGTAAAAAAAATCGGAGGAGCCTACCGAAGATGAGGCCATTACGGATCGCCTTTAGGTGTCCTCCTCTGGATAGCGTCATTTAAAGAACAAGGGTCAACACAATGTAAAAAAAAAATGGTCAGCACAACCTAAAAAAATGGAAAAAAACCAGTCAGTACAACGTAAAAAAACAAAAAAAAACCGGTCAGCACAACCTAAAAAAATGGAAAAAAACCGATCAGCACAACGTAAAAAAAAAACCGGAAAAAAAATCGGAGGAGCCTGCCGAAGATGAGGCCATTACGGCTCCCCTTTAGGTGTCCTCCTCGGGATAGCGTCATTTAAAGAACAAGGGTCAGCACAACATTAAAAAAAATTGGAGGAGCCTGCCGAAGATGAGGCCATTACGGCTCGCCTTTAGGTGTCCTCCTCTGGATAGCGCCATTTAAAGAAAAAGGGTTAGCTCAACGTAAAAAAAAAAACGGTCAGCACAGTGTAAAAAAAAACCGGTCAGCAAAACCTAAAAAAATGGAAAAAAATCGGTCAGCACAACGTAAAAAAAATAACAAGAAAAAAATCAGAGGTGCCAGCCGAAGATGAGGCCATTACGGCTCCCCTTTAGGCGTCCTCCTCGGGATAGCATCATTTAAAGAACAAGAGTCAGCACAACGTAAAAAAAACGGTCAGCGTAACCTAAAAAAATGGAAAAAAAAAACCGGTCAGCACAACGTAAAAAAAATGGAAAAAAACTGGAAAAAAATCGGTCAGCACAACGAAAAAAATCGGAAAAAAAATCAGAGGAGCCTGCCGAAGATGAGGCCATTACGGCACCCCTTTAGGTGGCCTCCTCGGGATAGCGTCATTTAAAAAACAAGGGTCAGCACAATGTAAAAACATTGAAAAATAACTGGAAAAAAAATCGGAGGAGCCTGCCGAAGATGAGGACATTACGGCGCCTTTAGGTATCCTCCTCTGGATAGCGTCCTTTAAAGAACAAGGGTCAGCACAACGTAAAAAAAAACCGGTCAGCACAACCTTAAAAAAAAACCGGTCAGCACAACGTAACCAAAAAAAATGGAAAAAACCGGTCAGGACAACCCAAAAAAATGGTCAGCACAACGTAAAAAAAATCGCAGGAGCCTGCCGAAGACGAGGCCATTGTGGCTCTCCTTTAGGTGTCCTCCTCTAAATAGCGTCATTTAAAGAACAAGGGTCAGCAGAACGTAAAAAAAAAAAAAAAAAAACGATCAGCACAACCTAAAACAATGGAAAAAAAACCGGTCAGCACAAAGAAAAAAAAAACAGGTCAGCATAACTTAAAAAAATGGAAAAAAACCGGTCAGCACAACGTAAAAAAAACCAGAAAAAATCGGAGGAGCCTGCCGAAGATGAGGCCATTACGGCTCCCTTTTAGGTGTCCTCCTCGGGATAGCGTCATTTAAAGAACAAGGGTCAGCACAACGTTAAAAAAAAATGGAAAAATCCGGTGAGCGCAACGTAAAAAAAAATATCGGAGGAGGCTGCTGAAGATGAGGCCATTACGGCTCGCCTTTAGGTGTCCTCCTCTGGATAGCGTCATTTAAAAAACAAGGGTCAGCACAACGTAAAAAAACGGTCAGCACAACCTAAAAAAAATGGAAAAAAAAACCGGTCAGCACAACGTAAAAAAATGCAAAAAACTGGAAAAAAACCGGTCAGTGATGAGCGGATAATTTGTATGCTTTTTGGCATTGTTTTTAGTATATTTTTAGTATCTTTTAGTTAGTTTTTAGTATATTTTTATTAGTTTTTAATTAAAATTCACTTTTCTGGACTTTACTATGAGTTTGTGTGTTTTTCTGTGATTTCAGGTATTTTCTGGCTGAAATTGAGGGTCCTGAGCAAAAATCTGATCCAGAGACCAAAATGGACTGCAGATGCTGTTGGATTCTGACCTCCCTGCACTCGAAGTGGATTTTCTGGAGCTACAAAAGCCCAATTGGCGCGCTCTCAACGGCATTGGAAAGTAGACATCCTGGGCTTTCCAGCAATATATAATAGTCCATACTTTGCCCAAGATTTGATGGCCCAAACCGGCGCTCAAAGTCACCTACAGAAATTCCAGCGTTAAACGCCGGAACTGGCATAAAATTTGGAGTTAAACGCCCAAACTGGCATGAAAGCTGGCGTTTAACTCCAGAAAACGTCTCTACACATAAAAGCTTCAATGCTCAGCCCAAGCACACAACAAGTGGGCCCGGAAGTGGATTTTTCTGTCATTTACTCATTTCTGTAAACCTTAGGACACTAGTTTACTACTTATAGGATCTTTTGACATTGTATCCGCACCTCATGACCTCATAACATTTTTACACGTTTCTTTCCACAGTATGAGTCTCTAAACCCATGGTTGGGGGTGAGGAGCTCTGCTGTGTCTTGATGGATTAATGCAATTACTACTGTTTCTTATTCAATCATGCTTGCTTCGATTCCAAGATAACACTTGTTCTTAATCCGGATGAATGTGATGATCCGTGACAATCATCATCATTCTCAACCATGAACACGTGCCTGACAACCACCTCTGTTCTATCTTAGATTGAGTAGTTATCTCTTGGGTTCTTTAATCGGAATCTTCGTGGTATAGGCAGGACCTGATGGCAGCATTCAAGAGAATCCGGAAGGTCTAAACCTTGTCTGTGGTATTCTGAGTAGGATTCAATGATTGAATGACTGTGACGTGCTTCAAACCTGTAACCTACTGGGCGTTAGTGACAGACGCAAAAGAGTGATTCTATTCCGGTAGGGGAGGGAACCAAACCGGTGATTGGCAGTACTGTGACAGAGTGCGTGCATTAGCTTTCACTGCGCGGATGGGAGGTAGCTGCTGACAACAGTGAGACCCTATACGAGCTTGCCATGGAAGGGAACTTGCGTGTTTGATGAAGAAGACAATAAGAAAGCAGAGATTCAGAAGATGGAGCATCTCCAAACCTCAACCCATTCTCCATTACTGCAATACAAGTAATCTTTACATGTTCTTTTCTTTTTACAATCAATCCTGATAATTTCTGATATCCTGACTAAGATTTACAAGATAACCATAGCTTGCTTCAAGCCGACAATCTCCGTGGGATCGACCCTTGCTCACGCAAGGTATTACTTGGACGACCCAGTGCACTTGCTGGTTAGTTGTGCGGGATTGCAAAAGTGTTATTGCAATTTCGTGCACCAAGTTTTTGGCGCCGTTGCCGGGGATTGTTCGAGTTTGGACAACTGACGGCTTATCTTGTTGCTTAGATTAGGACTATTTTTGTTGGTTTAGAGTCTTTTAGTTGAGTCTAGTTTCATATTCTAAGTTTGGTGTCATTTGCATGCTTTTGTTTTTCTTTTTGATTTTCGATTTTTGCATGTTCTTAGTCCCTTTTTGATTCATAAAAGTTCTAAGTTTGGTGTCCTCTTTGTGTTTTTCCTTTAAAATTTTCGAAAAAAATTAGTGTTTGATTTTCTAAAATTTTAAGTTTGGTGTCTTTTTGTGTTTTTCTCTTTCCTCTTTTTAAGAATCAAATCTTTTTCATAAAAATTTTTCAATCATATCTTCTTAATTGTTGTTTTCAAAATCTTTTTTTCACTAATTGATTCAGTTCTCAATTTGCTTTGATCTTATTTTATTTTTAAATTTTCGAATTTTATTTTATTTTTCTTTTATCTTATTTTATTTTATTTTAAATTTCTCTTTTTTTTCGGTTATTTCAAAAAAAAATAAATAAATAAAAATAAACAAAATTTATCTCTTTGCAATTATTCTCATTTCCCTTTTGTCCATCATGGACTTAAGTGGAATTAATCAGTCCAAGAGGACTCTGGGGTCTTATGCTAACCCCATTACAGCTGCATATGGGAGTAGCATCTGTATACCTCCCATCAAAGCAAGCAGCTTTGAGCTAAATCCTCAACTCATTATCATAGTGCAGCAAAATTGCCAGTATTCCGGTCTTCCACAGGAAGAACCTACTGAGTTTCTGGCACAGTTCTTACAAATTGCTGACACAGTACATGATAAAGAGGTAGATCAGGATGTCTACAGACTATTACTGTTTCCATTTGCTGTAAAAGATCAAGCTAAAAGGTGGTTAAATAACCAACCTACAGCAAGCATAAAGACATGGAAACAGTTATCAGACAAATTCCTGAATCATTTTTACCCTCCAAAAAGGATGACACAGCTAAGGCTGGACATCCAAGGCTTTAAACAAGAGGATAATGAATCCCTTTATAATGCCTGGGAGAGGTATAGAGGTATGCTAAGAAAATGTCCCTCTGAAATGTTTTCAGAGTGGGTACAGTTAGACATTTTCTACTATGGGCTTACAGAAAAAGCTCAGATGTCTTTAGACCACTCAGCTGGTGGATCTATACACATGAGGAAGACAATTGAAGAAGCTCAAGAGCTTATAGACACTGTTGCTAGAAACCAATATTTGTACTCTAGCAATGAGTTCGTTCCAAAGGAGGAGGTCATGGCATTAGTCACTGATCCTAATCCTCAGGAACAGATGAATGAGCTTAATCAACAACTGCTCCTGATGACAGAACAGTTAGCAGAATTTAAAGAGATGCTCCAAGAAACTAAAGTTGCTAATAAGAGCATAGAACTACAGTTGAATCAAGCAAAACAGCAAATATCTAAACAAATAACAGAGGAGTGTCAAGCAGTTCAATTGAGGAGTGGGAAGACCTTGAATAACACTGTTCAAAAGAGCAAAAAGCCAAACAAGGAACAATTGACAGAGGACAACCAAGCTTCTGATCAAAATCCCTCTGAGGACAGTAAGAGCCCAGAGAGGAATACTGGCGTTCAAACGCCAGAAAAGGGAGAGAAGTTGGCGTTTAACGCCCAAACTTCACCCATTCCTGGCGTTCAAACGCCAAAGAGAGATCAGACACCTGAGAGTGCTGACAGTAATCCCTCTAACAAGGCTTCTTCAACCACTTCTGTAAGGAATAAACCTGCAGCATCTAAGGTTGAAGAATATCAAGCCAAGATGCCTTATCCTCAGAAACTCCGCAAAGCGGAATAGGATAAGCAATTTGCCCGCTTTGCAGACTATTTAAGGACTCTTGAAATAAAGATTCCGTTTGCAGAGGCACTTGAGCAAATACCTTCTTATGCTAAATTCATGAAAGAAATTTTAAGCCATAAGAAGGATTGGAGAGAAACTGAAAAAGTGTTTCTCACTGAAGAATGCAGTGCAGTCATTCTGAAAAGCTTACCAGAAAAGCTTCAAGATCCTGGAAGCTTTATGATACCCTACACATTAGAAGGTGCCTGCACCAAGATAGCCTTATGTGATCTTGGAGCAAGCATCAATCTAATACCTGCATCCACTATCAGAAAGCTTGGGTTGACTGGAGAAGTCAAACCAACCAGGATATGCCTCCAACTTGCTGATGGTTCCATTAAACACCCATCAGGCATAATAGAGGACATGATTGTCAAGGTTGGGCCATTTGCCTTTCCAACTGACTTTGTGGTGCTGGAAATGGAGGAGCACAAAAGTGCAACTCTCATTCTAGGAAGACCTTTCCTAGCAACTGGACGAACTCTCATTGATGTGCAAAAAGGGGAAGTAACCTTGAGAGTCAATGAGGATGAGTTCAAGTTGAATGCTGTAAAAGCTATGCAGCATCCAGACACACCAGAGGACTGCATGGACGTTGACATTATTGACTCTCTGGTAGAAGAGATCAATATGGCTGAAAGCCTGGAATCAGAGCTTGAGGACATCTTCAAAGATGCTCAAACTGATCAGGAAGAGCCAGAGGAGGCAAAGGAATTTTCGAAAATTCCCCAAGAGGAGGATAAGCCTCCCAAGCCTGAACTCAAACCTCTACCACCATCTCTGAAATATGCATTTCTAGGAGAGGGTGACACTTTTCCAGTGATTATAAGCTCAGCTTTAAATTCACAGGAAGAGGAAGCACTGATTAAAGTGCTAAGGACACACAAGACAGCTCTTGGGTGGTCCATAAGTGATCTTAAGGGCATTAGCCCAGCTAGATGCATGCACAAGATCCTGTTGGAGGATAATGCCAAACCAGTGGTTCAACCACAGAGGAGGCTAAATCCTGCCATGAAGGAGGTGGTGCAGAAAGAGGTCACTAAATTACTGGAGGCTGGGATTATTTATCCTATTTCTGATAGCCCCTGGGTGAGCCCTGTCCAAGTTGTTCCCAAAAAGGGAGGCATGACAGTGGTTCATAATGAAAAAAATGAACTGGTTCCTACAAGGACAGTCACAGGGTGGCGCATGTGTATTGACTACAGAAGACTCAATACAGCCACCAGAAAGGATCATTTTCCTTTACCATTCATAGACCAAATGCTAGAAAGACTAGCTGGTCATGACTACTACTGCTTTTTGGATGGCTACTCAGGCTACAACCAAATTGCAGTAGATCCTCAAGACCAAGAGAAAACAGCATTTACATGCCCTTCTGGCGTGTTTGCCTATAGGAGAATGCCTTTTGGTCTGTGCAATGCACCTGCAACCTTTCAAAGGTGCATGCTCTCTATCTTCTCAGATATGGTAGAGAAATTTCTGGAAGTCTTCATGGATGACTTTTTAGTATATGGAGACTCATTTAGCTCCTGTCTTAACCATCTATCACTTGTCCTGAAAAGATGCCAAGAGACTAACCTAGTTTTAAACTGGGAGAAATGTCACTTTATGGTGACTGAAGGAATTGTCCTTGGGCACAAAATTTCAAGCAGGGGGATAGAGGTGGATAAGGCAAAGGTAGAGGTAATTGAAAAATTACCACCACCTGCCAATGTTAAGGCAATCAGAAGCTTTCTTGGGCATGCAGGATTCTATAGAAGGTTTATCAAGGATTTTTCGAAAATTGCTAAACCTTTGAGTAACCTGCTAGCTGCTGACACGCCATTTGTATTTGACACACAGTGTTTGCAGGCATTTGAGACCCTGAAAGCTAAGCTGGTCACAGCACCAGTCATCTCTGCACCAGATTGGGCATTACCATTTGAATTAATGTGTGATGCCAGTGATCATGCCATTGGTGCAGTGTTGGGACAGAGGCATAATAAACTTCTGCATGTCATTTACTATGCCAGCCGTGTTCTAAATGATGCACAGAAGAATTACACAACCACAGAAAAAGAATTACTTGCAGTGGTTTATGCCATTGACAAGTTTAGATCCTACCTAGTAGGATCCAAAGTGATTGTGTACACTGACCATGCTGCTCTTAAATACTTGCTCACAAAGCAGGATTCAAAACCCAGGCTTATCAGATGGGTGTTGCTTCTGCAAGAGTTTGATATAGAAATAAGAGACAGAAAAGGGACAGAGAATCAGGTAGCTGATCATCTGTCCAGAATAGAGCCAGTAGTTGGGGCGTCCCTCCCTTCTACTGAGATTTCTGAAACTTTCCCAGATGAGCAATTATTTGCCATTCAGGAAGCTCCATGGTTTGCAGACATTGCAAACTATAAAGCTGTGAGATTCATACCCAAAGAGTACAGTTACATGCAGAGAAAGAAATTAATTTCAGATGCCAAGTACTACCTTTGGGATGAACCATATCTCTTTAAGAGATGTGCTGACGGAGTGATCCGCAGGTGTGTACCCAGAGAAGAAGCACAGAGGATCCTATGGCACTGCCATGGATCACAGTATGGAGGACATTTTGGAAGTGAGCGAACAGCCACTAAAGTTCTCCAGTGCGGCTTCTACTGGCCTACTCTCTATAAAGATTCCCGAGAGTTTGTGCGTAACTGTGACAGTTGCCAAAGAGCTGGTAACCTGCCTCATGGATATGCCATGCCTCAACAAGGGATATTAGAGATAGAGTTGTTTGATGTATGGGGAATTGACTTCATGGGGCCATTCCCACCATCATACTCAAACACTTACATTCTGGTGGCAGTGGACTATGTATCTAAGTGGGTAGAAGCAATTGCTACACCCACTAATGATACCAAGACTGTACTGAAATTCCTCCAGAAGAACATTTTCAGCAGATTTGGCGTTCCCAGAGTGCTAATCAGTGATGGGGGCACTCATTTCTGCAATAAACAACTATACTCTGCTATGGTCAGATATGGAATTAGCCACAAAGTGGCAACTCCGTATCATCCACAGACTAATGGGCAAGCAGAGGTCTCTAACAGAGAACTAAAAAGAATCCTAGAACGGACTGTAATGGCCCGAAGAAAGGATTGGGCAAAGAGCTTGGATGATGCTCTGTGGGCATACAGAACAGCATTCAAGACTCCTATAGGCACCTCTCCATACCAATTGGTGTATGGGAAGGCCTGTCATTTGCCTGTGGAACTGGAACATAAAGCCTACTGGGCAACCAGATTCCTAAACATGGATGCACAGTTAGCTGGTGAGAAAAGACTGCTCCAGCTAAATGAGCTAGAGGAGTTCAGACTCAATGCCTTTGAAAATGCAAAAATTTATAAGGAGAAGGCAAAGAAGTGGCATGACAAGAGATTGTCAACCAGAGTCTTTGAGCCAGGACAAAAAGTCCTGCTCTTCAACTCCAGGCTCAAACTGTTTCCAGGAAAACTCAAGTCCCGATGGAGGGGTCCGTATGTGATTACAGGAGTGTCACCATATGGATACGTTGAGCTTCAGGATATTGATTCTGATAAGAAGTTCATTGTTAATGGACAGAGAATCAAGCACTATCTTGAAGGAAATTTTGAGCAGGAGTTCTCAAAACTGAGACTTGAGTGATTCTCAGTGAAAGTCCAGCTAAAGACAGTAAAGAAGCGCTTGCTGGGAGGCAACCCAGTCATTAGAAAGTTGTATGATTAGTTCTTACAGAGGCAAGTATCAAAAATGAAGGAATTCACAGAGTTACAGAAGGATTCAGCTCAAAAAGCAGAGAAAATGAGCTTACTGGCGAAAAAAAACGCCAGTAAGGGGCATTTTGGGCGTTAAACGCCAGAATGGGCACCATTCTGGGCGTTTAACGCCAGGTGTGCAGCATCCTGGGCGTTTTGGAAAAACGCCCAGTGACAAAGGATTTCTGGCGTTTAACGCCAGCCAGGGCACCTGGCTGGGCGTTAAACGCCCAAAAGGGGTAGCAAATGGGCGTTAAACGCCAGAATGGGTGCCATTCTGGGCGTTTAACGCCAGAAAGGTGGGGGGACCACATTTTTGTTTTCAACTCAATTTTTTTTCAAACTTTCCTCTTTTTAACCATACTCTTCTACATAAATGCACTTCAACCTTTCATTATTCACTTTCAAATTTTCACAAATCAAAACCATTCTTCAAATCTATTTCAAATTAATCCCAAATCTTCTTCAAAAACTCACCCTTTTCTCAATTTCTTTTCATATCTTCTCAAATCTCCTTTCAAATTTTTATTTTTTCGAAATCTCTTGTCCCCTCCCTTATAAATTCACGTTTAGAACACCCTTTTGCCCACACCATTCGAATTTTCTCTTCCTCCCCTCTCTTCTCTCTTTCCTTTTGCTTGAGGACAAGCAAACCTCTAAGTTTGGTGTGCTTTTCCGTGATCACTAAGCCAAGATTCATCAATATCATGGCTCCTAAGGGAAAACAAACCAATTTAAGAGGCAAGAAAGAGAATAATCCAAAGAATCTTTGGAATGAGGAGAAGTTCTTAACCAAAGAACATGAAGACCATTATCATAAAATAATGGGTCTGAGGTCAGTGATCCCGGAAGTTAAATTTGATCTGAAAGAAGATGAATACCCGGGGATTCAAGAGCAAATTCGAAACAGAGGATGGGAAGTTCTAACCAATCCTGAGACAAAGGTTGGAAGGAACATGGTTCAGGAATTCTACTCAAATCTGTGGCTAACAGATAAGCAGAGAATGACTGGAACTGCTTACCATACTCATAGAACCATGGTCAGAGGGAAAGTTATATACTTCCATCTGGACAAAATAAGAGAAATCTTCAAACTACCTCAACTACAAGATGATCCTGATTCTTTCAATAGGAGGATGGTGAGAGTAGATAAGGGGTTGGATCAGGTTCTAGAGGACATATGCCTCCCTGGAACTAAGTGGATAACCAATTCTAAGGGTGTCCCAAACCAACTCAAGAGGGGAGACCTCAAGCCAATTGCAAGAGGTTGGCTAGACTTTATTGGGCGTTCCATATTGCCCACTAGCAACCGTTCTGAGGTCACCATCAAGAGGGTAGTGATGATTCATTGCATTATGCTTGGAAAAGAAGTGGAGGTTCATCATGTGATTGCTTGTGAGATCTACACAATTGCAAATAAGAATTCCACTGAAGCCAAATTGGCTTATCCAAGCTTGATTTCCTTGCTCTGTAAAGAGGCTGGGGTGAAGATGGGAGTAGATGAGTTCATACCCATTGAACATCCAATCACCATGAAGTCAATGGAAGGACAAGTGCAAGACAACTCCATCAAGAGGAGGGCCCAGGAATTCCTCCCTGAATTCCCAAGAATTGACTACTGGTCCAACCTAGAAGCATCTATTAACAAGTTGCAAGAGACTATGGAGCAACTGAAGGAAGAACAGCAGAATCAGAACTGCATGCTCTGCAAATTGCTGAAGGAACAAGAGAAGCAGGGGCGTGAAATTCAAGAGATGAAACGCCAAAAGCTCTCCTCTCAAGCTGAGGGAGCATCCACTTCTCAAAATCAAGGTTGTTGAGTCCTAACTCTGTGAAACCTCTATCATTAGGAGCCTATTTTTTTTCGTTTTTCTTGTTTTGTTTTCCATTCCTATTTCTATTTTCTTATATCTATATTTGAGTCTTGTTCTTAGTTCATAATTAATAAAATTTAAGTTTATGCCTTAAAGCTATGAATGTCCTATGAATCCATCACCTCTCTTAAAAGAAAAATGCTTTAATCACAAAAGAACAAGAAGTACAGGATTTCGAAATTTATCTCTGAAACTAGTTGAATTAGCTTGATGTGGTGACAATACTTTTTGTATTCTGAATGAATGCTTGAACAGTGCATATGTCTTTTGAATTTGTTGTTTTAAGAATGTTAAAATTGTTGGCTCTTGAAAGAATGATGAGAAAGAGAACTGTTATTGAGGATCTGAAAAATCATCAAATTGATTCTTGAAGCAAGAAAAAGCAGTGAAAAAAAAAAAGAAAAGAAAAAGAAAAGAAATAAAGTTGTGATCCAAGGCAAAAGAGTGTGCTTAAGAACCTTGGACACCTCTAATTGGGGACTTTAGCAAAGCTGAGTCACAATCTAAAAAGGTTCACCCAATTATGTGTCTGTGGCATGTATGTATCCGGTGGTAATACTGGAAGACAGAGTGCTTTGGGCCACAGCCAAGACTCATACACTGGCTATGTTCAAGAATCAATATACTTAACTAAGAGAATCAATAACATTATCTGAGTTCTGAGTTCTTATAGATGCCAATCATTCTGAACTTCAAAGGATAGAGTGAGATGCCAAAACTATTCGGAGGCAAAAAGCTACTAGTCCCGCTCATCTAATTGGAGCTATGTTTCTTTGATATTTTGGAGTCTATAGTATATTCTCTTCTTTTTATCCTATTTTGATTTTCAGTTGCTTGGGGACAAGCAACAATTTAAGTTTGGTGTTGTGATGAGCGGATAATTTGTATGCTTTTTGGCATTGTTTTTAGTATGTTTTTAGTATCTTTTAGTTAGTTTTTAGTATATTTTTATTAGTTTTTAATTAAAATTCACTTTTCTGGACTTTACTATGAGTTTTGTGTTTTTCTGTGATTTCAGGTATTTTCTGGCTGAAATTGAGGGTCCTGAGCAAAAATCTGATCCAGAGACCAAAATGGACTGCAGATGCTGTTGGATTCTGACCTCCCTGCACTCGAAGTGGATTTTCTGGAGCTACAGAAACCCAATTGGCGCGCTCTCAACGGCATTGGAAAGTAGACATCCTGGGCTTTCCAGCAATATATAATAGTCCATACTTTGCCCAAGATTTGATGGCCCAAACCGGCGCTCAAAGTCACCTATAGAAATTCCAGCGTTAAACGCCGGAACTGGCATAAAATTTGGAGTTAAACGCCCAAACTGGCATGAAAGCTGGCGTTTAACTCCAGAAAACGTCTCTACACATAAAAGCTTCAATGCTCAGCCCAAGCACACACCAAGTGGGCCCGAAAGTGGATTTTTCTGTCATTTACTCATTTCTGTAAACCTTAGGACACTAGTTTACTACTTATAGGATCTTTTGACATTGTATCCGCACCTCATGACCTCATAACATTTTTACACGTTTCTTTCCACAGTATGAGTCTCTAAACCCATGGTTGGGGGTGAGGAGCTCTGCTGTGTCTTGATGGATTAATGCAATTACTACTGTTTCTTATTCAATCATGCTTGCTTCGATTCCAAGATAACACTTGTTCTTAATTCGGATGAATGTGATGATCCGTGACAATCATCATCATTCTCAACCATGAACACGTGCCTGACAACCACCTCTGTTCTATCTTAGATTGAGTAGTTATCTCTTGGGTTCTTTAATCGGAATCTTCGTGGTATAGGCAGGACCTGATGGCAGCATTCAAGAGAATCCGGAAGGTCTAAACCTTGTCTGTGGTATTCTGAGTAGGATTCAATGATTGAATGACTGTGACGTGCTTCAAACCTGTAACCTACTGGGCGTTAGTGACAGACGCAAAAGAGTGATTCTATTCCGGTAGGGGAGGGAACCAAACCGGTGATTGGCAGTACTGTGACAGAGTGCGTGCATTAGCTTTCACTGCGCGGATGGGAGGTAGCTGCTGACAACAGTGAGACCCTATACGAGCTTGCCATGGAAGGGAACTTGCGTGTTTGATGAAGAAGACAGTAAGAAAGCAGAGATTCAGAAGATGGAGCATCTCCAAACCTCAACCCATTCTCCATTACTGCAATACAAGTAATCTTTACATGTTCTTTTTCTTTTTACAATCAATCCTGATAATTTCTGATATCCTGACTAAGATTTACAAGATAACCATAGCTTGCTTCAAGCCGACAATCTCCGTGGGATCGACCCTTGCTCACGCAAGGTATTACTTGGACGACCCAGTGCACTTGCTGGTTAGTTGTGCGGGATTGCAAAAGTGTTATTGCAATTTCGTGCACCAGTCAGCACAACGTAAAAAAAACGGAAAAAAAAATCGGAGGAGCCTGTCGAAGATGAGGCCATTACGGCACCCCTTTAGGTGGCCTCCTCGAGATAGTGTCATTTAAAGAACAAGGGTCACCACAACGTATAAAAAATGAAAAAAAAAAACAGGAAAAAAAATCGGAGGAGCCTACCGAAGATGAGGCCATTACGGCGCCTTTAGGTATCCTCCTCTAGATAGCGTCATTTAAAGAACAAGGGTCAGCACAATGTAAAAAAAAAACGGTCAGCACAACCTAAAAAAAAAATCGGTCAGCACAACGTAACCAAAAAAATAGAAAAAAACCGGTCAGCACAACCCAAAAAAAAAAGAAAAAAACCGGTCAGCACAACGTAAAAAAAAATCGAAGGAGCCTGCCGAAGATGAGGTCATTACGGCTCGCCTTTAGGTGTCCTCCTCTGGATAGTGTCATTTAAAGAACAAGGGTCAGCACAACGTAAAAAAAAAAAAACGATCAGCACAACCTAAAAAAATGGAAAAAAACGGGTCAGCACAATGTAAAAAAAAAAAACCCGGCCAGCATAACCTAAAAAAATGGAAAAAACCGGTTAGCACAATGTAAAAAAAACGGGAAAAAAAAATCGGAGGAGCCTGCGGAAGATGAGGCCATTACGGCTCCCGTTTAGTTGTCCTCCTCGGGATAGCGTCATTTAAAGAACAAGGGTCAACACAACGTTAAAAAAAATCGGAGGAGCCTGCCGAAAAAGAGGCCATTACGGCTCGCCTTTAGGTGTCCTCCTCTGGATAGCGCCATTTAAAGAACAAGGGTCAGCACAACGTAAAAAAAAAAAAAAAAAAACCGGTCAGCACAACGTAAAAAAAAACCGGTCAGCACAACCTAAAAAAATGGAAAAAACCAGTCAGCACAACGTAAAAAAAACGGAAAAAAAAATTGGAGGAGCCTGCCGAAGATGAGGCCATTACGGCTCCCTTTTAGGTGTCCTCCTCGGGATAGCATCATTTAAAGAACAAGGGTCAGCACAATGTAAAAAAAAAAAAAAACAAAAACAAAAACAAAAAACAAAAAAAAATTGGAAAAAAAGATCCACTATCAAGAGCAACCTAGCTACAAGACATTTAGTAACCCAAAGAGGTGTCGGGCATCAATGTTCTAACAAGGAATGTGAGCCAAGTGTCTACAGTGAATAATGTGTTGAGCACAAATAAAGTAAAAGAAAAAGAATTGCTGCACACATGACACTGAGCTAAATGTTACAAAAAAGGAAAATAAAGAGAAACAGCCATTAAGGACAAGTAAATAATGAGAGGTCATAGCAGTGTGTTAGTTGATGCTTGAAGGAGACTTTCTATGCCTAAAATCAATAAGAAGTGAGTTGTTGCATATCTGCATAAAACCCCATGAGTTACCAATAATACTTTGCTAGCATGAACATTCTCTTCCATTTCATTCTTTCTTCTTAATAAGTCTTTTCTTGCTTGGGGACAAGTAAGCTTTAAGTTTGGTGTTGTGATGACAAGTCATCTTAGCCTATTTTTACTAGTCTTTTTCTTTATTTTCATTGGGTTTTATGCACTTTCTTAAGCCATAAGTAAGCCAATTGGGTAGAATTTCATGTTTCCTTTGATTCAATCAATCATGGATAAATTGATGCATTTTCATAAGATTTTGTGCTATAATTGTCATATATTATGAAAGAGAAACAATCTCATGATTTGGAGCATAGCTTTGATGCTTTTGATTGATTGATGATAGGTGAAAAAGCTTTGAAGAAGGTTGAAGAAAAGGATATGGCAAGGGCAAAAAGGAGGACTCACGTTTGAGCTAAAGTTTGCCTTAAACTTAAGCTCAAACGTGAGGAAGAGCAAGAAAATCAACCTTGGAGGCCAAAAGCTAGCGCCAAAGTTTGCCTCAAACTTGAGGTCAAACGTTGGCCACAAGCAGCAAGGAAAACCAACCCTGGAGCAAGCAAAGTTTGCGCCAACGTTTGCCTCAAACTTGAGGTCAAACGTTGGCACCATTTTAGCAGGGAAGAGCACTCTGTTTGAAACCTTGGTCAAGCCAACGTTTGCGCCAACATTTGCTTCAAACGTTGGGCCAAACGTTGGCCAAAAGAGATGCAATGGAGGAGCCACGTTTGAGCTCACGTTTGACCTCAAACGTTGAGCCAAACGTGGATGGCAGCACAAAGGGGCAATCTGCTAAAAAAAGTTTGAGTCAAAGTTTACCTCAAACTTTGACTCAAACTTAAATGGTTCATGGCCCGGTTCACAAGTGGGTTTCTTCCCAACACCAAGAGCAATCAACAGAGGCTATTGTCAACCCAATTCCATCAAGAGCAAGGGCCCAATTCAAGGCTTGAAGATCATTTGAAGAGAGTGTATAAATAGCTTAGAATTTAAGTTTTCAGGGGAGCTTTCCTTTTAGTTTTGCTGGGTAGTTTTGGAGAGCTTTTGATTTTGAGTTATTTTGAGATTCTGAGTCTTGGGGAAGGAGAATTGAATTCTCTTCCTCTTAGTTTTTTTGTTTTCAATTTTATTTACACTTGTCTTGAATCTTGGGTTGAAGAATTGAGGAAATTCTGTCTCAATCTCACATTGAGATCTCTCTGTCTCACTTTACTGCAACTTTTGGAAATCGAATTTGGATTTGCTTCTTCTTCTGTCTGATCTTTATTTCTCTTCAATTGTTTTCTAAAAATTGGATCTAGGAAGGCAAGTGAGATCTAGACTTGGTTATCTAGTCTTGTGGGTCCTGAGATCTGCTGGTTTCTGATGAGCGGATAATTTGTACCTTTTTTGGCATTGTTTTTAGTATGTTTTGGTAGTTTTAGTTGAGTTCTTAGTATATTTTATTAGTTTTTAGTTAAAATTCACTTTTCTGGACTTTACTATGAGTTTGTGTGTTTTTCTGTGATTTCAGGTATTTTCTGGCTGAAATTGAGGGACCTGAGCAAAAATCTGATTCAGAGACTGAAAAGGACTGCAAATGCTGTTGGATTCTGACCTCCCTGCACTCGAAGTGGATTTTCTGGATCTACAGAACCCCAATTGGCGCGCTCTCAACGGCGTTGGAAAGTAGACTTCCTGGGCTTTCCAGAAATATATGATAGTCCATACTTTGCCCAAGATTTGATGGCCCAAACCGGCGTTCAAAGTCACCCTCAGGAATTCCAGCGTTAAACGCCGGAACTGGCACCTAGATGGGAGTTAAACGCCCAAACTGGCATAAAAGCTGGCGTTTAACTCCAAGAAGAGTCTCTACACGAAAATGCTTCATTTCTCAGCCCAAGCACACACCAAGTGGGCCCGGAAGTGGATTTTTATGTCATTTACTCATCTCTGTACACCATAGGCTACTAGTTCTCTATATATAGGACCTTTTACTATTGTATTTTCATCTTGGTTCTTCTGGTTCCCTCTCTGGGGCCGAAACCAATGATCACTTTTGTTCTTATGTATTTTCAACGGTGGAGTTTCTACACACCATAGATTAAGGTGTGGAGCTGCTGTACCTCGAGTATCAATGCAATTACTATTGTTCTTCTATTCAATTCCGCTTGTTCCTTGTCCAAGATATTCATTCGCACTCAAGAACTTGATGAATGTGATGATTATGTGACGCTCATCATCATTCTCACTTATGAACAAAGTGACTGACAACCACTTCTGTTCTACAAGCAACCAAGGCTCTAGTGTTTATCTCTTGGATTCTTTAACCGGAATCTTCGTGGTATAGGCGAGAACTGATGGCGGCATTCAAGAGAATCCGGAAGGTCTAACCTTGTCTGTGGTATTCTGAGTAGGATTCAATGATTGAATGACTGTGACGTGCTTCAAACTCCTAGCAGGCGGGGCGTTAGTGACAGACGCAAAAGAATCGCTGGATTCTATTCCGGCCTGACCGAGAACCGACAGCTGATTAGCCATATGCTGTGACAGAGCATAGGAACATTTTCACTGAGAGGATGGGAGGTAGCCACTGACAACGGTGAAACCCTTGCATAAGCTTGCCATGGAAAGGAGTAAGAAGGATTGGATGAAGACAGTAGGAAAGCAGAGAGACGGAAAGGAAGGCACCTTCATACGCTTATCTGAAGCTCTCACCAATGATATACATAAGTATCTCTATCTTTATCTTTATGTTTTATTCATCATCATCTATACCCAATTGAGTCTTCCTGACTAAGATTTACAAGGTGACCATAGCTTGCTTCATAGCAACAATCTCCGTGGGATCGACCCTTACTCGCGTAAGGTTTATTACTTGGACGACCCAGTGCACTTGCTGGTTAGTTGTGCAAAGTTGTGTATATGCCATGGTATTGAGCACCAAGTCTTTGGAGCCATTACTAGGGATTATTTGAGTTGTAGTGATCACAATTTCGTGCACCAAGTTTTTGGCGCCGTTGCCGGGGATTGTTTGTGTATGGACAACTGACGGTTCATCTTGTTGCTTAGATTAGGTATTTTTTTTCAGAGTTCTTAAGAATGAGTTCTAGAGTTTCATGATGATCTGTTGAAATCTGGCTGGCTGAGAAGCCATGTCTAATCTTATTGGACCGAGATTTCAACTGATCATCACAATAGCTTGTTGATTTCCATCAATCTTACTATTGGAGCAATGATCTGCTAAGGCTTGGCTGGCCATTGGCCATGTCTAGTGTTTTGGACCGAAGCTTTCTTTGAAAGCTTGGCTGGCTGTGAAGCCATGTCTAATTCCTGGACCGGAGTCTTAGACCAGCATTGCAATGATTCCTGGAAATTCAAATTGAGAATTCTGAAACCTTTATTTTCTATTTTCACATAATTTTCGAAAAAAGCACAAAAAATTTACAAAATCATAAAAACCAAAAATATTTTATGTTTTTTTGTTTGAGTCTAGTGTCTAATCTTAAGTTTGGTGTCTTGCATGCCTTGTTTATTTGATCTTGGTTCTATTTTCAAGTCAATAATACAGGGGACTGAAGATTCAGAACATGCAGCAGAGGAATTACACAGAAAAACTGGGCGTTCAAAACGCCCAGTGAAGAAGGACAGACTGGCGTTTAAACGCCAGCCAGGGTACCTGGTTGGGCATTTAACGCCCAAAAAGGTAGCATTTTGGGCGTTAAACGCCAGAATGGATACCATTCTGGGCGTTTAACGCCAGGATGGCACAAGGGGGAGGATTTTGTTTTCAAATCAATTTTTTTTCAAGTTTTCAAAGTTTTCAAAATCAAATCTTTTTCAAATCAAATCTTTTCAATCAAATGTTTTCAAAATCAATTTCTTTCCTTTTTCAAAGATACTTACTAATAATTAATGATTTGATTGAACATTTCAAGTTTGTTGCCTTTTCTGTTGAGAGAGGTTTAATGTTTGAATCATATCTTTTCTTGTTAGGCAAGTCATTAATTTTTAAAATCAAATCTTTTTAAAATGTTTTTCAAATCATATCTTCTCAATCACATCTTTTTAAAAGCATAACTTTTCAATCATATCTTTTTAATCACATCTTTTTCAAAATAGTTTTCAATCATATCCTTTTAATTTCTAATTTCAAAATCTTTTTCAAAAATCACTTGATTTCTTTTCCACTTTGAGTTTTCGAAAATTATCAATCAATTTTTCAAAATGTTTTCAAAATCTTTTTAATTAATTTTCGAAAACTCTCTTCCCTCTTCTCACATCCTTCTATTTATGGAGTATCACTCCTTCTCAATGCACAATTCGAACTCTATCTGATTAAGTTCGAATTCTTCTACCTCTTTCTTCTATTTTTCTGTTCTTCTGACACCTCAAGGAATCTCTATACTGTGACATAGAGGATTCCACATTTTCTTGTCTCTTCTCTTTCATATGAGCAGGAGCAGAGACAAAGGCATTCTTGTTGAAGCTGACCCTGAACCTGAGAGGACCTTGAAGCGAAAGCTAAGAGAAGCTAAGGCACAACTCTCTGTAGAGAACCTAACCGAATTCTTCAAAGAAGAAGAACACATGGCAGCCGAAAACAACAACAATGCAAACCATGCAAGGAAGGTGCTGGGTGACTTTACTGCGCCTACTCCCGACTTCTATGGGAGAAGCATCTCTATCCCTGCCATTGGAGCAAACAACTTTGAGCTTAAGCCTCAATTAGTTTCTCTAATGCAACAGAATTGCAAGTTCCATGGACTTCCATTGGAAGATCCTCATTAGTTTTTAGCTGAATTCTTGCAAATCTGTGACACTATCAAGACTAATGGGGTTGACCCTGAGGTCTACAGACTTATGCTATTCCCTTTTGCTGTAAGAGACAGAGCTAGGATATGGTTGGACTCACAACCTAAAGAAAGCCTGGACTCTTGGGAAAAGCTAGTCAATGCCTTCTTGGCAAAGTTCTTTCCACCTCAAAAATTGAGTAAGCTTATAGTGGAAGTCCAAACCTTCAGACAGAAGGATGGAGAATCCCTCTATGAAGCTTGGGAAAGATACAAACAATTGATCAGAAAGTGTCCATCTGATATGCTTTCTGAATGGAGCATCATAGGTATTTTCTATGATGGTCTCTCTGAACTATCCAAGATGTCTTTGGATAGCTCTGCTGGAGGATCTCTTCATCTGAAGAAGACGCCTACAGAGGCTCAAGAGCTAATTGAAATGGTTGCAAACAACCAATTCATATACACTTCTGAAAGGAATCCTGTGAACAATGGGACTAATCAGAAGAAAGGAGTTCTTGAGATTGACACTCTGAACGCCATTTTGGCTCAGAATAAAATATTGACTCAACAAGTCAATTTGATTTCTCAAAGTCTGTCTGGAATGCAAAATGCACCAAGCAGTACTAAGGATGCTTCATCTGAAGAAGAAGCTTATGATCCTGAGAACCCTTCAATGGAAGAGGTGAATTACCTAGGAGAACCCTATGGAAACACCTATAATTCTTCATGGAGAAATCACCCAAATTTCTCATGGAAGAATCAAGAGAGACCTCAACAAGGTTTCAACAACAATAATGGTGGAAGAAACAGGTTTAGCAATGGCAAGCCTTTTCCATCATCTTCTCAGCAACAGACAGAGAATTCTAAGCAGAACCCCTCTGACTTAGCAACCATGGTCTCTGATCTAATCAAAACCACTCAAAGTTTCATGACTGAAACAAGGTCCTCCATTAGGAATTTGGAGGCACAAGTGGGACAGCTGAGCAAGAAAGTTACTGAACTCCCTCCTAGTACTCTCCCAAGCAATACAGAAGAAAACCCAAAAGGAGAGTGCAAGGCCATCAACATGGCCGAATTTGGAGAGGAAGGAGAGGAAGTGAACGCCACTGAGGAAGACCTCAATGGGCATGCACTGACCTCCAATGAGTTCCTCAATGAGGAACCATGGGAATCTGAGGCTCAAAATGAGACCATAGAGATTCCATTGGACTTACTTCTGCCTTTCATGAGCTCTGATGAGTATTCTTCCTCTGAAGAGGATGAGTATGTCACTGAAGAGCAAGTTGCTAAATACCTTGGAGCAATCATGAAGCTAAATGACAAGTTATTTGGAAATGAGACTTGGGAGGATGAACCCCCTTTGCTCACCAAAGAACTGGATGACTTGTTGATGAGCGGATAATTTGTATGCTTTTTGGCATTGTTTTAGTATGTTTTTAGTATCTTTTAGTTAGTTTTTAGTATATTTCTATTAGTTTTTAATTAAAATTCACTTTTCTGGACTTTACTATGAGTTTGTGTGTTTTTCTGTGATTTCAGGTATTTTCTGACTGAAATTGAGGGTCCTGAGCAAAAATCTGATCCAGAGACTGAAAAGGACTGCAGATGCTGTTGGATTCTGACCTCCCTGCACTCGAAGTGGATTTTCTGGAGCTACAGAAGCCCAATTGGCGCGCTCTTAACGGCATTGGAAAATAGACATCCTGGGCTTTCCAGAAATATATAATAGTCCATACTTTGCCCAAGATTTGATGGCCCAAACCGGCGCTCAAAGTCACCTACAGAAATTCCAGCGTTAAACGCCGGAACTGGAATAAAATTTGGAGTTAAACGCCCAAACTGGCATGAAAGCTGACGTTTAACTCCAGAAAAGGTCTCTACACGAAATTCCTCATTGCTCAACCCAAGCACACACCAAGTGGGCCCGGAAGTGATTTTTCTGTCATTTACTTATTTCTGTAAACCTTAGGACACTAGCTTTTACTACATATAGGATCTTTTGACATTGTATCCGTACCTTATGACCCCATAACATTTTGTACACGTTTCTTTCCACAGTATGAGCCTCTAAACCCCATGGTTGGGGGTGAGGAGCTCTGCTGTGTCTTGATGGATTAATGCAATTACTACTGTTTCTCATTCAATCATGCTTGCTTCCATTCTAAGATAATACTTGTTCTTAATCCGGATGAATGTGATGATCAGTGACAATCATCATCATTCTCAACTATGAACATGTGCCTGACAACCACTCTGTTCTACCTTAGATTAAGTAGTTATCTCTTGGATTCTTTTATCGGAATCTTCGTGGTATAAGCTAGACTGATGGCGGCATTCAAGAGAATCCGGAAGGTCTAAACCTTGTCTGTGGTATTCTGAGTAGGATTCAATGACTGAATGACTGTGACGTGCTTCAATCTCCTGAAGGCGGGGCGTTAGTGACAGACGCCAAAAGAATCACTGGATTCTACTCCGGTCTGATTGAGAACCGACATATGGAATGCCGTGCCGTGACAGGGCATTAGGAATCGTTCCAATGAGAGGATGGGAGGTAGCCACTGACAACGGTGAAACCCTACACACAGCTTGCCATGGAAGGAGACTTGCGTGTTTGATGAAGAAGACAGTAGGAAAGCAGAGATTCAGAAGATGGAGCATCTCCAAACCTCAACCTATTCTCCATTACTGCAAAACAAGTAACCATTTCATGTTCTTTTGCTTTTCACAATCAATCCTGATAATTTCTGATATCCTGACTAAGATTTACAAGATAACCATAGCTTGATTCAAGCCGACAATCTCCGTGGGATCGACCCTTGCTCACGCAAGGTATTACTTGGACGACCCAGTGCACTTGCTGGTTAGTTGTGCGGGATTGCAAAAGTGTTATTGCAATTTCGTGCACCAAGTTTTTGGCGCCGTTGCCGGGGATTGTTCGAGTTTGGACAACTGACGGCTTGTCTTGTTGCTTAGATTAGGACTGTTTTATTTTTGTTGGTTTAGAGTCTTTTAGTTGAGTCTAGTTTCATATTTTAAGTTTGGTGTCATTTGCATGCTTTTGTTTTTCTTTTTGATTTTCGATTTTTGCATGTTCTTAGTCCCTTTTTGATTCATAAAAGTTCTAAGTTTGGTGTCCTCTTTGTGTTTTTCCTTTAAAATTTTCGAAAAAAAATAGTGTTTGATTTTCTAAAATTTTAAGTTTGGTGTCATTTTGTGTTTTCTCTTTCCTTTTTTTTTAAAAAAAATCAAATCTTTTTCATAAAAACTTTTCAATCATATCTTCTTAATTGCTGTTTTCAAAATCTTTTTAATTAACTAATTGATTCAGTTCTCAATTTGCTTTGATCTTATTTTCTTTCTAATTTTCGAAATCTTATTTTATTTTCCTTTTGATTTTCGAATTTTTATTTTAAATTTCCTTTTTGTTTTTATTTTTATTTTTGGTTATTTCAAAAAAAAAAAAAAACAAACAAAATTTATCTCTTTGCAATTATTATCATTTCCCTTTTGTCCATTATGGACTTAAGTGGAATTAACCAGTCCAGAAGGACTCTGGGGTCCTATGCCAACCCCAGTACAGCTGCATATGGGAGTAGCATCTGTGTACCTCCCATCAAAGCAGCAGCAGCTTTGAGCTAAACCCTCAACTCATTATCATAGTGCAGCAAAATTGCAGTATTCCGGTCTTCCAGAGGAAGAACCTACTGAGTTTCTGGCACAGTTCTTACAAATTGCTGACACAATACATGATAAAGAGGTAGATCAGGATGTCTACAGACTGTTACTGTTTCCATTTGCTGTAAAAGATCAAGCAAAAAGGTGGTTGAATAACCAACCTACAGCAAGCATAAAGACATGGAAACAGTTATCAGAAAAATTCCTGAATCATTTTTACCCTCCAAAAAGGATGACACAGCTAAGGCTGGACATCCAAGGCTTTAAACAAGAGGATAATGAATCCCTTTATGATGCCTGGGAGAGGTATAGAGGCATGCTCAGAAAATGCCCCTCTGAAATGTTTTCAGAGTGGGTACAGTTAGACATCTTTACTATGGGCTTACAGAAAAAGCTCAGATGTCTTTAGACCACTCAGCTGGTGGATCTATACACATGAGAACGACAATTGAAGAAGCTCAAGAGCTTATAGACATTGTTGCTAGAAACCAATATTATATTCTTGCAAGGAATTCGTTCCACAAGAAGAAGTCATGGCAGTAGTCAATGATCCTGATCCTCAAGAACAGATGAATGAGCTTAATCAACAATTGCTCCTGATGACAGAACAGTTAGCAGAATTTAAAGAAATGCTCCATGATACTAAGGTTGCTAACAAGAGCATAGAACTGCAGTTGAATCAAGCAAAACAACAAATATCTAAACAAATAACAGAAGAATGTCAAGCAGTTCAACTGAGGAGTGGGAAAACACTGAATGCCACTGCTCAAAAGAGCAAGAAGTCAATTAAGGAACAGTTGACAGAGGATGACCAAGCCACTGTTCAAAATCCCTCTGAGGACAGTAAGAGCCAGAGAGGAATATTATTGGCGTTCAAACGCCAGAAAGGGAAGGAAAGTTGGCGTTAAACGCCCATTCCTTGCCCAATACTGGCGTTCAAATGTCAGAACAGGGAGGAAAGCTGGCGTTAAACGCCCATTCCCTGCCCAGTTCTGGCGTTCAAACGCCAGAAAAGGGGGAGAAGTTGGCGTTTAACGCCCAAACTTCATCCACTCCTGGCATTCAAACGCCCAAGGAGAATCAGGCACCTGAGAGTTCTGATGATTATCCCCCTAACAAGGCCTCTTCAACCATTTCTGGAAGGAATAAACCTGCAGCATCTAAGGTTGAAGATATCAAGCCAAGATGCCTTATCCTCAGAAACTCCGCAAAGCGGAACAGGATAAGCAATTTGCCCGCTTTGCAGACTATCTAAAGACTCTTGAATAAAGATTCTGTTTGCAGAGGCACTTGAGCAAATACCCTCTTATGCTAAGTTCATGAAAGAGATCTTAAGCCATAAGAAGAATTGGAGAGAAACTGAAAAAGTGTTTCTCACTGAAGAATGCAGTGCAGTCATTTTGAAAAGCTTACCAGAAAAGCTTCAAGATCCTGGAAGCTTTATGATACCCTGCACATTAGAAGGTGCCTGCACCAAGATAGCCTTATGTGATCTTGGAGCAAGCATAAATCTAATACCTGCATCCACTATCAGAAAGCTTGGGTTGATTGGAGAAGTCAAACCAACCAGGATATGCCTCAAACTTGCTGATGGCTCCATTAAACACCCATCAGGCATAATAGAGGACATGATTGTAAAGGTTGGGCCATTTGCCTTTCCAACTGACTTTGTGATGCTGGAAATGGAGGAGCACAAAAGTGCAACTCTCATTCTAGGAGACCTTTCCTAGCAACTGGACGAACTCTCATTGATGTACAAAAGGGGGAAGTAACCTTGAGAGTCAATGAGGATGAGTTCAAGTTGAATGCTGTAAAAGCTATGCAGCATCCAGACACACCAGAGGACTGCATGGACGCTGACATTATTGACTCTCTGGTAGAAGAGATCAATATGGCTGAAAGCCTAGAATCAGAGCTTGAGGACATCTTCAAGGATACTCAAACTGATCAGGAAGAGCCAGAGGAGGCAAAGGAATTTTCGAAAATTCCTCGGAAGGAGGATAAACCTCCTAAGCCTGAACTCAAACCACTACCACCATCCCTGAAATATGCATTTCTAGGAGAGGGTAACACTTTTCCAGTGATTATAAGCTCTGCTTTAAATCCACAGGAAGAGGAAGCACTGATTAAAGTGCTAAGGACACACAAGACAGCTCTTGGGTGGTCCATAAGTGATCTTAAGGGCATTAGCCCAGCTAGATGCATGCACAAGATCCTATTGGAGGATAATGCCAAACCAGTGGTCCAACCACAGAGGAGGCTAAATCCTGCCATGAAGGAGGTGGTGCAGAAAGAGGTCACTAAATTACTGGAGGCTGGGATTATTTATCCTATTTCTGATAGCCCTGGGTGAGCCCTGTCCAAGTTGTTCCCAAAAAGGAGGCATGACAGTGGTTCATAATGAAAAAAAATGAACTGGTTCCTACAAGGACAGTCACAGGGTGGCGCATGTGTATTGACTACAGAAGACTCAATACAGCCACCAGAAAGGATCATTTTCCTTTACCATTCATAGACCAAATGCTAGAAAGACTAGCTGGTCATGACTACTACTGCTTTTTGGATGGCTACTCAGGCTACAACCAAATTGCAGTAGATCCTCAAGACCAAGAGAAAACAGCATTCACATGCCCTTCTGGCGTGTTTGCCTATAGGAGAATGCCTTTTGGTCTGTGCAATGCACCTGCAACCTTTCAAAGGTGCATGCTCTCTATCTTCTCAGATATGGTAGAGAAATTTCTGGAAGTCTTCATGGATGACTTTTCAGTATATGGAGACTCATTTAGCTCCTGTCTTAACCACCTATCACTTGTCCTGAAAAGATGCCAAGAGACTAACCTGGTTTTAAACTGGGAGAAATGTCACTTTATGGTGACTGAAGGAATTGTCCTTGGGCACAAAATTTCAAGCAGGGGGATAGAGGTGGATAAGGCAAAGGTAGAGGTAATTGAAAAATTACCACCACCTGCCAATGTTAAGGCAATCAGAAGCTTTCTTGGGCATGCAGGATTCTATAGAAGGTTTATCAAGGATTTTTCGAAAATTGCTAAACCTTTGAGTAACCTGCTAGCTGCTGACACGCCATTTGTGTTTGACACACAGTGTTTGCAGGCATTTGAGACCCTGAAAGCTAAGCTGGTCACAGCACCAGTCATCTCTGCGCCAGATTGGGCATTACCATTTGAATTAATGTGTGATGCCAGTGATCATGCCATTGGTGCAGTGTTGGGACAGAGGCATAACAAACTTCTGCATGTCATTTATTATGCTAGCCGTGTTCTAAATGATGCACAGAAGAATTACACAACCACAGAGAAAGAGTTGCTTGCAGTGGTTTATGCCATTGACAAGTTTAGATCCTACCTAGTGGGATCAAAGGTGATTGTGTACACTGACCATGCTGCTCTTAAATACTTACTCACAAAGCAGGATTCAAAACCCAGACTTATAAGATGGGTGTTGCTTCTGCAAGAGTTTGATATAGAAATAAGAGACAGAAAAGGGACAGAGAACCAAGTGGCGGATCATCTGTCCCGGATAGAACCAGTAGCTGGGGCGTCCCTCCCTTCTACTGAGATCTCTGAGACTTTCCCAGATGAGCAACTCTTTGCCATTCAGGAAGCTCCATGGTTTGCAGATATTGCAAACTATAAAGCTGTGAGGTTCATACCCAAAGAGTACAGTTATGTGCAGAGAAAGAAACTAATTTCAGATGCCAAGTACTACCTTTGGGATGAACCATATCTCTTTAAGAGATGTGCTGACGGAGTGATCCGCAGGTGTATACCCAGAGAAGAAGCACGAAGGATCCTATGGCACTGCCATGGATCACAGTATGGAGGACATTTTGGAAGTGAGCGAACAGCCACTAAAGTTCTCCAGTGCGGCTTCTACTGGCCTACTCTCTATAAGGATTCCCGAGAGTTTGTGCGTAACTGTGACAGTTGCCAAAGAGCTGGTAACCTGCCTCACGGATATGCCATGCCTCAACAAGGAATATTAGAGATAGAATTGTTTGATGTATGGGGAATTGACTTCATGGGGCCATTCCCACCATCATACTCAAACACTTACATTCTGGTGGCAGTGGACTATGTATCTAAGTGGGTAGAAGCAATTGCTACACCCACTAATGATACCAAGACCGTGCTGAAATTCCTCCAGAAAAACATTTTCAGCAGGTTTGGCGTCCCCAGAGTGCTAATCAGTGATGGGGGCACTCATTTCTGCAATAAACAGCTATACTCTGCTATGGTTAGATATGGAATCAGCCATAAAGTGGCAACTCCGTATCATCCACAGACAAATGGGCAAGCTGAAGTCTCTAACAGAGAGCTAAAAAGAATCCTAGAACGGACTGTGATAGCCCGAAGAAAGGATTGGGCAAAGAGCTTGGATGATACTCTGTGGGCATACAGAACAGCATTCAAGACTCCTATAGGCACCTCTCCATACCAACTGGTGTATGGGAAGGCCTGTCATTTGCCTGTGGAACTGGAACATAAAGCCTACTGGGCAACCAGATTCCTAAACATGGATGCACAGTTAGCTGGTGAGAAAAGACTGCTCCAGCTAAATGAGCTAGAGAGTTCAGACTCAATGCCTTTGAAAATGCAAAAATTTATAAGGAAAAGGCAAAGAAGTGGCATGACAAGAGATTGTCAACCAGAGTCTTTGAGCCAGGACAAAAAGTTCTGCTCTTCAACTCCAGGCTCAAACTGTTTCCAGGAAAACTCAAGTCCCGGTGGAGGGGTCCGTATGTGATTACAGGAGTATCACCATATGGATATGTTGAGCTTCAGGATATTGATTCTGACAAGAAGTTCATTGTTAATGGACAGAGAATCAAGCACTATCTTGAAGGAAATTTTGAGCAAGAATGCTCAAAACTGAGACTTGAGTGATTCTCAGTGAAAGTCCAGCTAAAGACAGTAAAGAAGCGCTTGCTGGGAGGCAACCCAGTCATTAGAAGGTTGTATGAGTTCTTACAGAGGCAAGTATCAAAAATGAAGGAATTCACAGAGTTACAGAAGGATTCAGCTCAAAAAGCAGAGAAAATGAGCTTACTGGCGAAAAAAACGCCAGTAAGGGGCATTTGGGCGTTAAACGCCAGAATGGGTACCATTCTGGGCGTTTAACGCCAGGAATGGTGCCATTTTGGGCGTTAAACGCCAGAATGGGCACCATTCTGGGCGTTTAACGCCAGGTGTGCAGCATCCTGGGCGTTTTGTAAAAACGCCCAGTGACAAAGGATTTCTGGCGTTTAACGCCAGCCAGGGCACCTGGCTGGGCGTTAAACGCCCAAAAAGGGTAGCAAATGGGCGTTAAACGCCAGAATGGGTGCCATTCTGGGCGTTTAACGCCAGAAAGGTGGGGGGACCACATTTTTGTTTTCAACTCAATTTTTTCAAACTTTCCTCTTTTTAACCATACTCTTCTACATAAATGCACTTCAACCTTCATCATTCACTTTCAAATCTTCACAAATCAAAACCATTCTTCAAATCTATTTCAAATTAATCCCAAATCTTCTTCAAAAACTCACCCTTTTCTCAATTTCTGTCCTATCTTTTCAAATCTCTCTCTCTTTTTTCGAAAACTCCCTCCCCACCTTATAAATTCACGTTTGGCTCCCTCATTCAACACACCATTCGAATTTCCTCTTCCTCCCCCTCTTCTCTCTTTTATTTTGCTTGAGGACAAGCAAACCTCTAAGTTTGGTGTGCTTTTCCGTGATCACTAAGCCAAGATTCATCAATATCATGGCTCCTAAGGGAAAACAAACCAATTTAAGAGGCAAGAAAGAGAATAATCCAAAGAATCTTTGGAATGAAGAGAAGTTCTTAACCAAAGAACATGAAGACCATTATCATAAAATAATGGGTCTGAGGTCAGTGATCCCGGAAGTGAAATTTGATCTGAAAGAAGATGAATATCCGGGGATCCAAGAGCAAATTTGAAACAGAGGATGGGAAGTTCTAACCAATCCTGAAACAAAGGTTGGAAGGAACATGGTTCAGGAATTCTACTCTAATCTGTGGCTAACAGATAAGCAGAGAATGACTGGAACCGCTTACCATACCTACAGAACCATGGTCAGAGGGAAAGTTATATACTTTCATCTGGACAAAATAAGAGAAATCTTCAAGTTGCCTCAACTGCAAGATGATCCTAATTCCTTTAATAGGAGGATGGTGAGAGTAGATAAGGGGTTGGATCAAGTTCTAGAGGACATATGCCTCCCTGGAACTAAGTGGATAACCAATTCTAAGGGTGTCCCAAACCAACTCAAGAGGGGAGACCTCAAGCCAATTGCAAGAGGTTGGCTAGACTTCATTGGGCGTTCCATATTGCCCACTAGCAACCGTTCTGAGGTCACCATCAAGAGAGCAGTGATGATTCATTGCATCATGCTTGGAAAAGAAGTGGAGGTGCATCATGTGATTGCTTGTGAAATCTACACAATTGCAAATAAGAATTCCACTGAAGCCAAATTGGCTTATCCAAGCTTGATTTCCTTGCTCTGTAAAGAGGCTGGGGTGAAGATGGGAGTAGATGAGTTCATACCCATTGAACACCCAATCACCAAGAAGTCAATGGAAGGACAAGCGCAAGACAACTCCATCAAGAGGAGGGCACAGGAATTCCTCCCTGAATTTCCAAGAATTGACTACTGGTCCAACCTAGAAGCATCCATTAACAAGTTGCAAGAGACTATGGAGCAACTAAAGGAAGAACAGCAGAATCAGAACTGCATGCTCTGCAAATTGCTGAAGGAACAAGAGAAGCAGGGGCGTGAAATTCAAGAGATGAAACGCCAAAAGCTCTCCTCTCAAGCTGAGGGAGCATCCACTTCTCAAAATCAGGTGTTGAGTTCTAACTCTGTGAAAACCTCTATCATTAGAAGCCTATTTTTTTCGTTTTTCTTGTCTTATTTTCTATTTTTATTTTTCTTTTAGTCTCATCTTATATCTATATTTAAGTCTTGTTCTTAGTTCATAATTAATAAAATTTAAGTTTATGCCTTAAAGCTATGAATGTCCTATGAATCCATCACCTCTCTTAAAAGAAAAATGCTTTAATCACAAAAGAACAAGAAGTACAGGATTTCGAATTTTATCTCTGAAACTAGTTGAATTAGTTTGATGTGGTGACAATACTTTTTGTTTTCTGAATGAATGCTTGAACAGTGCATATGTCTTTTGAATTTGTTGTTTTAAGAATCTTAAATTTGTTGGCTCTTGAAAGAATGATGGAAAAAAAGAACTGTTATTGAGGATCTGAAAAATCATCAAAGTGATTCTTGAAGCAAGAAAAAGCAGTGAATATTCAAAAAAAAAAAATTTCGAAAAAAAAAGGAAGAAAAAGAAAGAGGAAAAAAAAAAGAGAAGGAAATAAAGTTGTGATCCAAGGCAACAAGAGTGTGCTTAAGAACCCTGGACACCTCTAATTGGGGACTTTAGCAAAGCTGAGTCACAATCTAAGAAGGTTCACCCAATTATGTGTCTGTGGCATGTATGTATCCGGTGGTAATACTGGAAGACAGAGTGCTTTGGGCCACAGCCAAGACTCATACACTGGCTATGTTCAAGAATCAATATACTTAACTAGGAGAATCAATAACACTATCTGAGTTCTGAGTTCTTATAGATGCTAATCATTCTGAACTTCAAAGGATAGAGTGAGATGCCAAAACTGTTCGGAGGCAAAAAGCTACTAGTCCCGCTCATCTAATTGGAGCTATGTTTCTGTGATATTTTGGAGTCTATAGTATATTCTCTTCTTTTTATCCTATTTTGATTTTCAGTTGCTTGGGACAAGCAACAATTTAAGTTTGGTGTTGTGATGAGCGGATAATTTGTATGCTTTTTGGCATTGTTTTAGTATGTTTTTAGTATCTTTTAGTTAGTTTTTAGTATATTTCTATTAGTTTTTAATTAAAATTCACTTTTCTGGACTTTACTATGAGTTTGTGTGTTTTTCTGTGATTTCAGGTATTTTCTGACTGAAATTGAGGGTCCTGAGCAAAAATCTGATCCAGAGACTGAAAAGGACTGCAGATGCTGTTGGATTCTGACCTCCCTGCACTCGAAGTGGATTTTCTGGAGCTACAGAAGCCCAATTGGCGCGCTCTTAACGGCATTGGAAAGTAGACATCCTGGGCTTTCCAGCAATATATAATAGTCCATACTTTGCCCAAGATTTGATGGCCCAAACCGGCGCTCAAAGTCACCTACAGAAATTCCAGCGTTAAACGCCGGAACTGGAATAAAATTTGGAGTTAAACGCCCAAACTGGCATGAAAGCTGGCGTTTAACTCCAGAAAAGGTCTCTACACGAAATTCCTTCATTGCTCAACCCAAGCACACCAAGTGGGCCCGGAAGTGGATTTTTTCTGTCATTTACTTATTTCTGTAAACCTTAGGACACTAGCTTTTACTACATATAGGATCTTTTGACATTGTATCCGTACCTTATGACCCATAACATTTGTACACGTTTCTTTCCACAGTATGAGCCTCTAAACCCCATGGTTGGGGTGAGGAGCTCTGCTGTGTCTTGATGGATTAATGCAATTACTATTGTTCTCATTCAATCATGCTTGCTTCCATTCTAAGATAATACTTGTTCTTAATCCGGATGAATGTGATGATCAGTGACAATCATCATCATTCTCAACTATGAACATGTGCCTGACAACCACCTCTGTTCTACCTTAGATTAAGTAGTTATCTCTTGGATTCTTTTATCGGAATCTTCGTGGTATAAGCTAGACTGATGGCGGCATTCAAGAGAATCCGGAAGGTCTAAACCTTGTCTGTGGTATTCTGAGTAGGATTCAATGACTGAATGACTGTGACGTGCTTCAATCTCCTGAAGGCAGGGCGTTAGTGACAGACGCCAAAAGAATCACTGGATTCTACTCCGGTCTGATTGAGAACCGACATATGGAATGCCGTGCCGTGACAGGGCATTAGGAATCGTTCCAATGAGAGGATGGGAGGTAGCCACTGACAACAGTGAAACCCTACACACAGCTTGCCATGGAAGGAGACTTGCGTGTTTGATGAAGAAGACAGTAGGAAAGCAGAGATTCAGAAGATGGAGCATCTCCAAACCTCAACCTATTCTCCATTACTGCAAAACAAGTAACCATTTCATGTTCTTTTGCTTTTCACAATCAATCCTGATAATTTCTGATATCCTGACTAAGATTACAAGATAACCATAGCTTGATTCAAGCCGACAATCTCCGTGGGATCGACCCTTGCTCACGCAAGGTATTACTTGGACGACCCAGTGCACTTGCTGGTTAGTTGTGCGGGATTGCAAAAGTGTTATTGCAATTTCGTGCACCACTTGTCTAGGCAGAAACTGCCTCAAAAGAGGCAGGATCCTGGGAAGTTTTCAATACCTTGTGCCATAGGCACCATGACCTTCAAGAAGGCCTTGTGTGACTTAGGGTCAAGTGTAAACCTCATGCCCCTCTCTGTAATGGAGAAGCTAGGGATCTTTGAGGTACAAGCTGCAAGAATCTCACTAGAGATGGCAGACAATTCAAAGAAACAAGCTTATGGACTTGTAGAGGATGTTCTGGTAAAAGTTGAAGACCATTACATCCCTACTGATTTCATAGTCCTAGAGACTGGGAAGTGCATGGATGAAACCATCATCCTTGGCAGACCCTTCCTAGCCACAGCAAAGGCTGTGATTGATGTTGATGGAGGTGAACTGATCATTCAAGTGAATGAAGAATCCTTTGTGTTTAAGGCTCAAGGATATCCCTCTGTCACCATGGAGAAGAAGCCTAAAGAGCTTCTCTCAAATCAGAGTCAAGCAGAGCCCCCACAGTCAAACTCTAAGTTTGGTGTTGGGATGCCACAACCAAACTCTAAGTTTGGTGTTGAACCCCCATATTCAAACTCTAAGTTTGGTGTTGGGAGGTTCCAACATTGCTTTGAATATCTGTGAGGCTCCATGAGAGCCCTCTGTCAAGCTACTGACATTAAAGAAGCGCTTGTTGGGAGGCAACCCAATGTTATATTTTATCTATTTCCCTTTTGTTATTTTATATTTTTTGTAGGTTGATGATCATAAGAAGTCACAAAATCAATTGAAAAAGCAAAAACAGAATGAAAACAGGAAGAAAAATAGCACACCCTGGAGGAAGATGTTGCTGGCGTTTAAACGCCAGTGAGGTTAGTAGTTGGGCGTTTAACGCCCAGTCTGGCACCATTCTGGGCGTTTAACGCCAGAAAGGGGCACCAGACTGGCGTTAAACGCCAGAAAAGGGCAAGAACCTGGCGTTAAACGCCAGGAATGGGCACCAGCCCGGCGTTAAACGCCAGAAATGGCTCAAAACGTGATTTTGAATGCCATTTGGTGCAGGGATGACTTTTCCTTGACACCACAGGATCTGTGGACCCCACAGGATCCCCACCAACCCCACCACTCTCTCTCTCTTCTTCACCCATTCACCAATCACCTCAACACCTCTTCCCCAAAAACCCTTCACCTATCAAATCCCATCTTTCTCTTCACCACTCACATCCATCCTTCATAAAACCCCACCTACCTCACCCTTCAAATTCAAACCACTTTCCCTCCCAAACCCACCCATACATGACCGAACCATGAGCCCCCCTCTCCTATATAAACCCTTCTTCACTCCTTCATTTTCACACAACCTAAACACCACTTCTCCCCCTCTTTGGCCGAACACAAAGCCATTCCCTTCTTCCTCATTTCTTCTTCTTCTACTCTCTTCTTTCTTCTTTTGCTCGAGGACGAGCAAACATTTTAAGTTTGGTGTGGTAAAAGCGTTGCTTTTTTGTTTTTCCATAACCATTTATGGCATCCAAGGCCGGAGAAACCTCTAGAAAGAGGAAAGGGAAGGCAAAAGCTTCCACCTCCGAGTCATGGGAGATGGATAGATTCATCTCAAGGGTGCATCAAGACCACTTCTATGAAGTTGTGGCCTTGAAGAAGGTGATCCCCGAAGTCCCCTTTTCACTCAAAAAGGGTGAATATCCGGAGATCCGCCATGAGATCCGAAGAAGAGGTTAGGAAGTTCTTACCAACCCCATTCAACAAATCGGAATCTTGATGGTTCAAGAGTTCTATGCCAATGCATGGATCACCAAGAACCATGATCAAAGTGTGAACCCGGATCCAAAGAATTATCTTACAATGGTTCGGGGAAATACTTGGATTTTAGTCCGAAAAATGTAAGGTTAGCATTCAACTTGCCTATGATGCAAGGAGATGAACATCCTTACACAAGAAGGGTCAACTTCGATCAAAGGTTGGACCAAGTCCTCACAGTCATATGTGAAGAGGGCGCACAATGGAAGAGAGATTCAAGAGGCAAGCCGGTTCAATTGAGAAGGCATGACCTCAAACCCGTGGCTAGAGGATGGTTGGAGTTTATCCAACGCTCAATCCTTCCCACTAGCAACCGGTCCGAAGTTACTCTAGACCGAGCCATCATGATCCATAGCATCATGATTGGAGAAGAAGTGGAAGTTCATGAGGTTATAGCCCAAGAACTCTACAAGGTGGCGGACAAGTCCTCTACCTTGGCAAGGTTAGCCTTTCCTCACCTCATCTGTCACCTCTGTTATTCAGTTGGAGTTGACATAGAGGGAGACATCCCCATTGATGAGGATAAGCCCATTACCAAGAAAAGGATGGAGCAAACAAGAGACCCCTCTCATCATGAGATCCCTGAGATACCCCAAGGGATGCACTTTCCTCCACAAAATTATTGGGAGCAACTAAACACCTCCCTGGGAGAATTGAGTTCCAACATGGGACAACTAAGGGTGGAGCACCAAGAGCACTCCATTCTCCTCCATGAAATTAGAGAAGATCAAAGAATCATGAGAGAGGAGCAACAAAGACAAGGAAGAGACATTGAGGAGCTCAAGCACTCCATAAGACCTTCAAGAGGAAGAACAAGCCGCCATCACTAAGGTGGACCCGTTCTTTAATCTCCTTGTTCTTTATTCTTCTGTTTTTCGAAAATTGTGCTTTATGTTTGTCCATGTTTGTGTCTTGTGATCATTAGTATCTTAGTGTCTATGCCTTAAAGTTATGAATGTCCTATGAATCCATCACCTTTCTTAAATAAACAAATGTTCTTAATTGAAAAAGAAAAGAATTGCATGAATTTTGAATTTTATAACAGTTTAATTATTTTGATGTGGTGGCAACACTTTTGTTTTCTGAATGTATGCTTAAACAGTGCATATGTCTTTTGAATTTGTGGTTCATGAATGTTGGCTCTTGAAAGAATAATGAAAAAGGAGACATGTTACTGAGGATCTGAAAAATCATAAAAATGATTCTTGAAGCAAGAAAAAGCAGTGAATACAAAAAAAAAAAAAAAAAAAAAAAACCGAAAAAAAAAGAAAGAAAGAAAAAAGAAAGAAATAAAGTTGTGATCCAAGGCAATAAGAGTGTGCTTAAGAACCCTGGACACCTCTAATTGGGGACTTTAGCAAAGCTGAGTCACAATCTGAAAAGGTTCACCCAATTATGTGTCTGTGGCATGTATGTATCCGGTGGTAATACTGGAAGACAGAGTGCTTTGGGCCACAGCCAAGACTCAATAAGTAGCTGTGTTCAAGAATCATCATACTTAACTAGGAGAATCAATAACACTATCTGGATTCTGAGTTCCTAAAGAAGCCAATCATTCTGAGTTCCAAAGGATAAAGTGAGATGCCAAAACTGTTCAGAGGCAAAAAGCTAAAAGCCCCGCTCATCTAATTAATACTGATCTTCATAGATATTTTTGGAGTTCATTGCATATTCTCTTCTTTTTATCTTATTTGATCTTCAGTTGCTTGGGGACAAGCAACAATTTATGTTTGGTGTTGTGATGAGCGGATAATTTGTACCTTTTTTGGCATTGTTTTTAGTATGTTTTTGGTAGTTTTAGTTGAGTTCTTAGTATATTTTTATTAGTTTTTAGTTAAAATTCACTTTTCTGGACTTTACTATGAGTTTGTGTGTTTTTCTGTGATTTCAGGTATTTTCTGGCTGAAATTGAGGGACCTGAGCAAAAATCTGATTCAGAGACTGAAAAGGACTGCAGATGCTGTTGGATTCTGACCTCCCTGCACTCGAAGTGGATTTTCTGGATCTACAGAAGCCCAATTGGCGCGCTCTCAACGGCGTTAGAAAGTAGACATCCTGGGCTTTCCAGAAATATATGATAGTCCATACTTTGCCCAAGATTTGATGGCCCAAACCGGCGTTCAAAGTCACCCTCAGGAATTCCAGCGTTAAACGCCGGAACTGGCACCTAGATGGGAGTTAAACGCCCAAACTGGCATAAAAGCTGGCGTTTAACTCCAAGAAGAGTCTCTACACGAAAATGCTTCATTGCTCAGCCCAAGCACACACCAAGTGGGCCCGGAAGTGGATTTTTATGTCATTTACTCATCTCTGTACACCATAGGCTACTAGTTCTCTATATATAGGACCTTTTACTATTGTATTTTCATCTTGGTTCTTCTGGTTCCCTCTCTGGGGCCGAAACCAATGATCACTTTTGTTCTTATGTATTTTCAACGGTGGAGTTTCTACACACCATAGATTAAGGTGTGGAGCTCTGCTGTACCTCGAGTATCAATGCAATTACTATTGTTCTTCTATTCAATTCCGCTTGTTCCTTGTCCAAGATATTCATTCGCACTCAAGAACTTGATGAATGTGATGATTATGTGACGCTCATCATCATTCTCACTTATGAACAAAGTGACTGACAACCACTTCTGTTCTACAAGCAACCAAGGCTCTTATCTCTTGGATTCTTTAACCGGAATCTTCGTGGTATAGGCGAGAACTGATGGCGGCATTCAAGAGAATCCGGAAGGTCTAGCCTTGTCTGTGGTATTCTGAGTAGGATTCAATGATTGAATGACTGTGACGTGCTTCAAACTCCTAGCAGGCGGGGCGTTAGTGACAGACGCAAAAGAATCGCTGGATTCTATTCCGGCCTGACCGAGAACCGACAGCTGATTAGCCATATGCTGTGACAGAGCATAGGAACATTTTCACTGAGAGGATGGGAGGTAGCCACTGACAACGGTGAAACCCTTGCATAAGCTTGCCATGGAAAGGAGTAAGAAGGATTGGATGAAGACAGTAGGAAAGCAGAGAGACGGAAGGGAAGGCACCTTCATACGCTTATCTGAAGCTCTCACCAATGATATACATAAGTATCTCTATCTTTATCTTTATGTTTATTCATTCATCATCTATACCCAATTGAGTCTGCCTGACTAAGATTTACAAGGTGACCATAGCTTGCTTCATAGCAACAATCTCCGTGGGATCGACCCTTACTCGCGTAAGGTTTATTACTTGGACGACCCAGTGCACTTGCTGGTTAGTTGTGCGAAGTTGTGTATATGCCATGGTATTGAGCACCAAGTCTTTGGAGCCATTACTAGGGATTATTTGAGTTGTAGTGATCACAATTTCGTGCACCAGTTTCCATTTTAATTTTCTTTGATTGAATGCTTCTCCAAGTTCATTTTCATTTCCATTTGAGATTCGGTTCATTTGAATCCATCTTCTCCTCTTTCGTTTGTTTAATTTTACTTTTCTTTGTTTAATTTTTGTAATCCCACATCCCTGATCCATTTACAATTCAAGCCATTTACATTTCTTCCACTCTAAGATTCTGCAATTTACATTTCTTGCGTTCTAAGTTTCTGCCATTTTATTTCTTGTTCTTTAATATTCAGCACTTTTATTTTCTGTTCTCTTTAATTTACTGCAATTTACCCTTTCCCTTTTACAATTCCTGCAATTTAAGCTTCTGTCAATCACAAATCACACAACTCAACTTCTATTTGCTTGACTAAATCAACCACTAAGCTAAAATTGCTCAATCCTTCAATCCCTGTGGGATCGACCTCACTCCCGTGAGTTTTATTACTTGATGCAACCCGGTACACTTGCCGGTGAGTTTTGTGTCGGACCGTTCTCCGCACATCAAGTTTTGGCGCCGTTGCTGGGGATTGAATTAGATTGACAATGATTAAGTAAGGTGGTGGTCTAGATTAAGCACTTTTTCTTTATTTTTCTCTATTTTTACTAAGCACATTAACTGTTTGACACATTGTGTCACCTAACCCTCTAACCACATTTTAGCGTTAGAATGTCCATGTTTCATTTGGTTTGTTTGTGATTTTTGCAAGTCATGAAGGCTGAGGTGCGTGAAGAGGGAGTGAGCAACAATACCCAGCCTGCAAGAAAGGTGTTGGCCTCTTACACTATCCCCAATCCAAGACATTATGGGAGCAGCATCCTCACCCCAAATGTTCAGGCAAATGACTTTGAGTTGAAGCCTCAACTAATCACCTTAGTGCAGAATAATTGTGCTTATGGAGGTGGCCCTCTTGAAGACCCTGATGAGCGGATAATTTATACGCTTTTTGGCATTATTTTTAGTATGTTTTTAGTTTGTTTTAGTTAGTTTTTATTATATTTTTATTACTTTTTAGTTAAAATTCACTTTTCTGGACTTTACTATGAGTTTGTGTGTTTTTCTGTGATTTCAGGTATTTTCTGGCTGAAATTGAGGGATCTGAGCAAAAATCTGATTCAGAGGCTGAAAAGGACTGCAAATGCTGTTGGAGTCTGACCTCCCTGCACTCGAAGTGGATTTTATGGAGCTACAGAAGCCCAATTGGCGCGCTCTCAACTGCGTTGAAAATTAGACATCCTGGGCTTTCCAGCAATGTTTAATAGTCCATACTTTGCCCGATATTTGATGGCCCAAACCGGCGTTCCAAATCAGCTCAAAACTGCCCGGCGTTAAACGCCGGAACTGGCACAAGAATGGGAGTTAAACGCCCAAACTAGCACAAAAGCTGGCGTTTAACTCCAAGAAAAGTCTCTACACATGAAAGCTTCAATGCTCAGCCCAAGCACACACCAAGTGGGCCCGGAAGTAGATATTTAGGTCATTTACGCATTTCTGTAAACCCTAGGCTACTAGTTCTCTACAAATAGGACCTTTTGCTATTGTATTTTCATCTTTAGATCTTTGAATCTTTTGATCACGTTTTGGGGGCTGGCCTCACGGCCATGCCTAGACCTTGTTCTTATGTATTTTCAACGGTGGAGTTTTTACACACCATGATTAAGGTGTGGAGCTCTGCTGTACCTCGAGTATCAATGCAATTACTATTGTTCTTCTATTCAATTCGGCTTATTCTTGTTCTAAGATATCACTTGTTCCTCAACTTGATGAATGTGATGATCCGTGACACTCATCATCATTTTCCCCTATGAACGTGTGCCTGACAACCACCTTCGTTCTACCTTAGATTGAGTGGATATCTCTTGGATCCCTTAATCGGAATCTTCGTGGTATAAGCTAGAATTGATGGCGGCATTCAAGAGAATTCGGAAGGTCTAAACCTTGTCTGTGGTATTCTGAGTAGGATTCAATGATTGAATGACTGTGACGAGCTTCAAACTCCTGAAGGCTGGGCGTTAGTGACAGACGCAAAAGAATCACTGGATTCTATTCCAACCTGATTGAGAACCGACAAATGATTAGCCGTGCTGTGACAGAGCGCATTGAACATTTTCATTGAGAGGACGGGACTGTAGCCACTGACAACGGTGATGCCCAACATACAGCTTGCCATGGAAAGGAGTAAGAAGGATTGGATAAAGACAGTAAGAAAGCAGAGAGACGGAAGGGACAAAGCATCTCCATACGCTTATCTGAAATTCTCACCAATGAATTACATAAGTATCTCTATCTTTATTTATGCTTTATTCATAAATCATCCATAACCATTTGAATCTGCTTGACTGAGATTTACAAGATGACCATAGCTTGCTTCATACCAACAATCTCCGTGGGATTGACCCTTACTCACGTAAGGTTTATTACTTAGACGACCCAGTGCACTTACTGGTTAGTTGTGCGAAGTTGTGATAAAGAGTTGAGATTGCAATTGAGCGTACCATATTGATGGCGCCATTGATGATCACAATTTCGTGCACCAAGTTTTTGGCACCGTTGCCGGGGAATTAAATGTCCTAACTACAATTTCGCATTTGTTCCCTGCAATAACAGTGCCATGTTTTGATCCGGTAACAACACCAAGTTTTTGGCGCCGTTGCCGGGGATTGTTTGAGTTTGGACAACTGACGGTTCATCTTGTTGCTAGGCTTAGGTATTTTTCTTCAGAGTTCTTAAGAATGAATTCTAGTGTTTCAAGGTGATGTTCTTATCATCACCAAAGCTGATTGATTCTCATCAATTTAGCTCTTGAATGTAATGTCCTGCTGAAGCTTGGCTAGCCATGTCTAATTCCTTTAGACTAAAGCTTTAGACTAACATTGCATGATTCCTGGAATTCTCATTAAGAATTTTGATATCCTTATTTTCTTTCAATTTTTGAAAAAATCCAAAAAAATACAAAATCATAAAAAACCAAAGATATTGTATGTTTCTTGTTGAGTCTAGTGTCTCATTTTAAGTTTGGTGTCAATTGCATGTTTCTATTCTTCTTGCATTTTTTTCGAATTCATTCATGTGTCTTAATTGATCTTCAAGTTGTTCTTGATGATTTCCTTGTTCTAATCTTTAAATTCTCTTGTCTTGAGTGTTTTGTTGTTTCTCATATGCATTCTCATTTTGTTAGTGTCAATAGTATACAAACTTCTATGTTTGGTGTCTTGCATGCATTGTTTATTTGATCTTAGTTTCATTTTGATTATTCCTCATTATTAAAAATCTAAAAAATTTTTAATTTGTGTCTTTTCAAGTCAATAATACAGAGAATTGAAGATTCAGAACATTCAGCAGAGGAATTACACAGAAAAAGGCTGGGCGTTCAAAACGCCCAGTGAGGAAGGAAAACTGGCGTTTAAACGCCAGCCAGGGTGTATGGCTGGGCGTTTAACGCCCAAAAGGGGTGAGTTTTGGGCGTTAAACGCCAGAATGTATACCATTCTAGGCGTTTAACGCCAGGATGGCACAAGAGGGAAGATTTTGTTTTTAACTCAAATTTTTTTTCAAGTTTTCAAAATTTTTCAAAATCAAATCTTTTTCAAATCAAATCTTTTCAATCATATATTTTCAAAATCAATTTCTTTCTTTTTCAAAGATACTTGCTAACAATTAATGATTTGATTCAACATTTCAAGTATGTTGCCTTTTCTGTTGAGAAAGGTTTAATGTTTGAATCATATCTTTCCTTGTTAGCCAAGTCATTAATTTTCAAAATCAAATCTTTTTAAATTGTTTTTCAAATCATATCTTCTCAATCACATCTTTTTAAACCATAACTTTTCAATCATATCTTCTTAATCACATCTTTTTCAAAATAATTTTCAATCATATCTTTTTGATTTTTAATTTCAAAATCTTTTTCAAAAATCACTTAATTTTTTTTCCAATCTTAGTTTTCGAAAATCAATTACTTTTTTATTAATTCACTCTAATTTTCGAAAATTTCTTCCCCTCTTCTCACATCCTTCTATTTATGGACTAACACTCCTCCTCAATGCACAATTCGAACTCCATCTTTCTTGATAAGTTCGAATTCTTCTACCTCTTCCTTCTATTCCTCTGACACCTCAAGGAATCTCTATACTGTGACATAGAGGATTCCATATTTTCTTATTTTCTTCTCTTTCATATGAGCAGGAGCAAAGACAAAAGCATTCTTGTTGAGGCTGACCCTGAACCTGAAAGGACCTTGAAGCGAAAAGAAGCTAAAGCACAACTCTCTGTAGAGGACCTAACAGAAATCCTCAAAGAAGAAGAACCCATGGCAGCCGAAAACAACAATAATGCCAACAATGCAAGGAAGGTGCTGGGTGACTTTACTGCACCTACTCCCGACTTCTATGGGAGAAGCATCTCTATCCCTGCCATTGGAGTAAACAACTTTGAGCTTAAGCCTCAATTAGTTTCTCTAATGCAACAGAATTGCAAATTCCATGGACTTCCATTGGAAGATCCTCATCAGTTTTTAGCTGAATTCTTGCAAATCTGTGACACTGTCAAGACTAATGGGGTTGACCCTGAGGTCTACAGACTTATGCTATTCCCTTTTGTTGTAAGAGGCAGAGCTAGGATTTGGTTGGACTCACAACCTAAAGAAAGCCTGAACTCTTGGGAAAAGCTAGTCAATGCCTTCTTGGCAAAGTTCCTTCCACCTCAAAAATTGAGTAAGCTTAGAGTGGAAGTCCAAACCTTCAGACAGAAGGAAGGTGAATCCCTCTATGAAGCTTGGGAAAGATACAAACAATTAATCAGAAAGTGTCCTTCTGACATGCTTTCTGAATGGAGCGTCATAGGTATCTTCTATGATGGTCTGTCTGAACTGTCCAAGATGTCATTGGATAGCTCTACTGGAGGATCTCTTCATCTGAAGAAGACGCCTACAGAAGCTCAAGAACTCATTGAAATGGTTGCAAATAACCAATTCATGTACACTTCTGAAAGGAATCATGTGAACAATGGGACGAATCAGAAGAAAGGAGTTCTTGAGATTGATACTCTGAATGCCATATTGGCTCAGAACAAAATATTGACTCAGTAAGTCAATATGATTTCTCAAAGTCTGTCTGGAATGTAAGCTACACCAGGCAGTACTAAGGACACTTCATCTGAAGACGAAGCTTATGATCCTGAGAATCCTTCAATGGAAGAGGTGAATTACATGGGAGAACCCTATGGAAACACCTATAATCCTTCATGGAGAAATCATCCAAATCTCTCATGGAAGGATCAACAGAGATCTCAACAAGGTTTCAACAACAATAATGGTGGAAGAAACAGGTTTAGCAATGGCAAGCCTTTTCCATCATCTTCTCAGCAACAGATAGAGAATTCTAAGCAGAGCCACTCTGACTTAGCAACCATGGTCTCTGATTTAATCAAAACGACTCAAAGTTTCATGACTGAAACAAGGTCCCCCATTAGAAACTTGGAGGCACAAGTGGGTCAGCTGAGATGCAGGGATGAATTTTTCTTGACACCTCAGGATCTGTGGACCCCACAGGATCCCCACCTACCCCACCACTCTCTCTCTTCTTCACCCATTCACCAATCACCTCAACACCTCTTCCCCAAAAATCCCTCACCTATCAAATCCCACTATTCTCTCAACACTCACATCCATCCTTCATAAAACCCCACCTACCTCACCATTCAAATTCAAACCACTTTCCCTCCCAAACCCACCTATAATGGACGAACCCTACCCCTCTCTCCACTCCTATATAAACCCATCTTCACTCCTTCATTTTCACACAACCTACACACTACTTCTCCCCCTTGGCCGAACCACAAAGCCACCTCCATCTCCTCCATTTATTCTTCTTCTACTCTCTTCTTTCTTCTTTTGCTCGAGGACGAGCAAACCCTCTAAGTTTGGTGTGGTAAAAGCATTGCTTTTTGTTTTCCATAACCATTTATGGCATCTAATGTAAATCATGTTGCTTGTATGCGAAGTTTGTATTCATAGGTTTTGATGAATGACAAACCAACAAACGACATGAAAGACAAACCATAAAACAACTTGAATGAACAAGCATGTTGAAAGATCAACCAACATTCAACGCTGAGAAATGAAGAGTTGAAAGCAACACAACAACAACAAGAAACTCAAGTCCACAACATTTGAAGACAAGTATAGTGTCTTAGGACTTAGGTAACTTCTTGTTAAGAACCAATTGCTAAATCTCTCAACACACACTCACAAAATGTTTTGATGCACATCTTGCAATTCGATGCTAGCCAAATGGTTTAAAAACTTGTTTTCAAAGGTACAAAAGCATAGGAATTGACTCCAACAAGTTTGAGATCAATCCTAAGCATTTTGAAGTGATTTTAAGCCATTCTTTAAGGTTTGCATCGATGCACACTCATCTTGCATCGATGCAAAGCAAGCAACGACTTGTTGCATCGATGCAAAGATGTTTGCATCGATGCAACCAAGCTGAAAATTCAAATTTCAGCGTCAAAGACACATTTGCATCGATGCAAAGTGTTATGCATCGATGCAAATAATTCAAAAACATAAAAAATGGCTAGTTTTGACATAAAGGCTCCATCCCATTAATTCCCCAACGTTTCTAAGGTTTGGGGAATCTATAAATGGATGGATTGAAGCCTTATTTCACAACTTTGAGGATTTGAAAACTATCTTGTTCATATTCTTTCATTCTACACATTTTTAAGGTGTTATAATACACAATTTGAGAGAGCAATATCAATTGGTTCAATAGTGCTAAACTTGTAATCATACACTCTTCTAGAGAGTACCCATTTCATCTCAACAATTCTTTGAGAATTGTTTTCTTATACACTTTGTAAATTGGAGTGTGATCTCCAAGGTTGAGTCAAGAGTTATAAACACTATAGTCGGTGAGGATACCAAAGAGGTATACTAAGTACTCAAGGCAAATCTTAGAGAAGGTATCTCTAAGTGGAGTGGGTTAGTATACAAGTGGTGATCATATACCGTGAGGTGTTAGAAACTAAGGACTCGGATTGTAAAAGGTTTTGCGCGAGCACCTTGAAGCTTGGCAATAGTGGAACTTCTCAATTGCGATTGAGAAAGAAAGTGGACGTAGGACAAGGATTGTGCCGAACCACTCTAAATAGCGTTTGCATTTCTCCAAACTCATCTCTTCAATATTATTGTCTTTTACTTTTGAGCAAATAAATTGTGATCGAAAAGTAGCTTCGTAAGTACTTAAGGAGTGGCTTAAGTCCGATTGGTGAAAAACTTGATCAATTTATTTGAGTTTGTGTCTATTGGAAAGTAAAAGCTCCTTATAAATGCTTAGCAATTGAGTTAAGCTCTTGGAAAATACTAGTACAATAACACTTTTGTATATTGTCTTTAACCTTTCTTAAAAAGATTCATTGTTATTGCTATACTCAATTCACCCCCCCTCTTGAGTAATTGTGCATAGGTTCTACAAGTGGTATCAGAGCTTAACCCTTTGAAAGACTTAACTGTTTAAGGGAAAAGATCATGGCAAGCACAGGCTTTAACAACAACAACACTAGCGAAGGTAACTCAACCGCTAGACCTCCTCTTTTAGCGGAACAAATTACTCTTATTGGAAAAATAAGATGAGAATTTGGATCCGTTCTCAAGATGTGAGAATTTGGAAAGTGATTGAGAATGGAAATCACATTCCAACAAAGACAACAAGCGCTAAAGAAGGAGAAGCCTCCGTCTTAAAGCAAGTACCGAAAGGAGAAGATGAATATAGTGACGATGATTGGAAGAAAGTGGCAATGAATGATAAAGCCATCACTTCATTCATTGTGCACTTAACGAGCATGATTATATGAAGATCTCTACATGTGAAACCGCTAAAGAGATTTGGGATAAACTCCAAATCACTTACGAAGGAACCGACCACGTTAAAGAATCAAAGGTATTTATGTTGGTTCATGAATGGGAAAATTTTAAAATGAAAGATGAAGAGAGCATTGAAGAAGCTCTTGAAAGACTCTCCAAGATCTTCAACAATCTAAGCATGCTTGGCACAAAGTACAATGATAAACAAATTGTGACCAAGGTGCTTACAAGCCTTACACCAAAATGGAACTCCAAAGTGAACGCCATTGTGGAAGGAAGGCTCTATGATCAACTTACATTTGATCAACTACGAGGTAATCTTCTCACCTATGAAATGACTATGCTAAATAGACAAAAAGGTGAAGAAAGCAAGAAGAAAAGTCTCGCCCTTAAAACAACATCACTGCAAGAAGAGAGTGATAATAATGAAGAAGAAGGAGATGAAGAATTTGCACTCTTATTAAAAAGATTCAATAAGTTTGCAATGAAGAAAACTTCAAGAGCAAAACAAAGGTACCAAAATGCTATGAGTGTGGAGAAGTTGGACACATCAAACCCAATTGTCCAAAACTTCAAAAGGAGGACAAAAACAAGAAATTTAAAAAGAAGGAGAAAGCATACATATCATGGGAGAACGAGGATGAGTCCGACTCCGATGACGACGAGGTTGCAAATCTTTGCTTAATGGCAAGCGAAGAAAAGGTTAGTGATGACAACTTCACTTCTTTTAATTTACAAGATGAATATGATGCCTTACTTGAGGTGTACACAAAACTTACCCAAGATTATTCTCTCCTAAAGAAAAAGAATATGGAACTTTTAAAACAAAATGAGATGTTGAAAAACGAGAATATCAATCTTGGAAAAGATAAGTGTAGCACAAGTAGTGATCCATACAAATCTTGTAAAATGCATGAAAATGAAATTACAAATCTTAAGAACACTTTAGCTAAGTTCAATGAATCCTCAAAGAACATAGATAAAATGTTGAAAAACCAAAAGCATGTTCAAAATAAGGAAGGTTTGGGTTTTGAAAAAGGAAAATTTAAAAATGCTAAAACTCCTATTAGGCAACCGCAAGCCCAAAAGGTAAGCATGCCTAAAAGGAATGAAGCCTTTAAACATCCTCCTCAACATGCTTCATTTAGAAATTATAATCACAATGCATATAGATCAAAAGATGCTGCATTTAGGAAACAACCTAGGCAACCATTTAGAAACATGCATAGGATGTGTTCCGAGGGTTACCTGAAACTGTAGGTCGATCTCGGACGAGATCTTCCATGCTGGTCGGAGCCGTTGTGTCCGACTTGATGATGGTGGCTGGAGCCGCCGTGTCCGACTTGTTGGACTTGGTGATGGTGCTGATCCTTCGTCCCCGGAGGGTGGGGGGTACCTGCAAGGGACTCCGATGCTTAAGTTAGCATGGGTATTAAACAGGTTTTATGTAGAATCAGAGTATGAGTTATACCTGGGTGCTCCAGTGTATTTATAATGGTGTGATGTGGCCTCTTGTGGATAAGATAAGTTAGTTATCTTATCTTATCTTTATCTTATCTTCAAATGAGGTCATCTTATCTTCAAGGGAACCGCCTTTATCTTTCTGGGCTTTTGTTGCCTTTAGATTGGGCTGTGTTCCTTCGTTTTGGGCCTGCTTTGGGCTCCTTTGGTGATTTGGCCGAGCTCTTTGAGAAGAGGTCGGGCATTTGGCCGAGCTCTTTGAGAAGAGGTCGGGCATTTTAGCCGAGCTCTTTGAGAAGAGGTCGGGCATTTGGCCTGAAGAGGTCGGTCGGCTTGTCGCTAAACATCCCGGGTCGGACAGCTTGACCCAGGGTATGAACAGTGCCCCTGCTTGAGTTCGATCCTTCCATGAGATCATGCTTTTTCAGAGCTTCAATCTCTTTGGAAGTCGTGCTCAAGCATCTGTCTGGCTTGTTTCTTCATTGCTTTGCAATCTTTGTAGATTTTCTAGAGGTTTGGTACTTCACAGTCCAACCTCTTTTGAGTGGTAGCGTGGGTTTTCTACCTTTGCTTTCTGGATCACGCCTTGCTTTAAGTTTGTGTCGACAACCCTCTGCTTTGGCGAAGTTGTCCTTGCGGCTTGATATCCGGACTTTTAGTGATTTCTCCAATGACTTTTTTAGTGTTCTTTATGTAGAACGTTTTTTAGTCTCGGATGACGTTCGTAGCCCTGTTTGAGATTGTGCCTTCTTTGAGTGGAGTTGTATCCCTTTTGGCTGAGCACATTTGAGCCTTAGGTTGTTTTCGAACCTTTATGGCTTTGTTCTTTTTTGAGATCATGCTTGCACCTCTTCTTTACTGACGTCGACCTGTATTACTTTGCCCCTGCTTGAGTTCGGACTTTTCCGTGAGACCGTGCTTTCAGAGTTTCGATCTCTTCGGGGAAGTCGTGCTCAAGCGTCCTGACTTTGGTCGATCTTTGAATAGTTTCTCTTTTGTGCGAGTCTGATATTGCCCCTTTTACTTTGTTGAGGGGACTCTTCAGCCTTCTTCCGACTTGTTTGTCTTTGCTGTTCGGGCTTTTTAGTCATAATCCAACAACTTTTTAGGTAGTGTTCCGATGGGGAACCTCTTTATGGTTTGTTTTGGATGACTTTTTAGCTCCGTCTTTGATTTGTGCTTTTGCCTTTTAAGAAGTGTCTTTTTCCAAGCCTTCGTATTTTTTAGCACACATTTTTTGTTGTTCCAAGCTGTAGCTTTGGGCCGACTTCTTCATGTCGATCGCTTCTAAGTTATTTCTAGTAATCCTCTTTATTGGACCTCTGTTAGGTCTCTTTCAGGGATTACTTTTTATAACTTTTTGTTTATGGGACGACTTCTTTATGTCAGTCCCTTCTCCAAGTTATTTTTGTAATCCTCTTTCTTGGACCTTTGTCAGATCTCTTTCAGGGATTACTTTTATAACTTGTCCGTTGTAGGAGACCGACTTCTTTATGTCGATCTCTTCTAAGTTATTTCGTAACCCTCTTTCTTGGACCTTTGTCAGGTCTCTTTCAGGGATTACTTCTATAACTTTATTATTGTAGGAGACCGACTTCGTCATGTCGATCTCTTCTAAGTTATTTCGTAACCCTCTTTCTTGGACCTTTGTCAGATCTCTTTCAGGGATTACTTTTATAACTTTTTGTTTATGGGACGACTTCTTTATGTCAGTCCCTTCTCCAAGTTATTTTTGTAATCCTCTTTCTTGGACCTTTGTCAGATCTCTTTCAGGGATTACTTTTATAACTTGTCCGTTGTAGGAGACCGACTTCTTTATGTCGATCTCTTCTAAGTTATTTCGTAACCCTCTTTCTTGGACCTTTGTCAGGTCTCTTTCAGGGATTACTTCTATAACTTTATTATTGTAGGAGACCGACTTCGTCATGTCGATCTCTTCTAAGTTATTTCGTAACCCTCTTTCTTGGACCTTTGTCAGATCTCTTTCAGGGATTACTTTTATAACTTGTCCGTTGTAGGAGACCGACTTCTTTATGTCGATCTCTTCTAAGTTATTTCGTAACCCTCTTTCTTGGTATAGCAGTGAATTTTGTTTTCATTTTGTCGAAATCGAATGATGAATTCGGTTTTCATCGTGGTCGGGCGGTGAAGTTGGTTTTCACCTTGCCGACTTGTCGCTTTGTAATCGGATGATGAATTTGGTTTTCATCTTGCCGACTTTGTCGTGATCGGGCGATGATTTTGGTGTTTCACCTTGCCGACCTGCCGTAGTCGGGCGTCTTGGTAGGAAACTTTTTTAGGGAATCTGCAATCTTTTGAACAATAATATAAAGATAAGAGTGTGTACATGTTAGTACTTACCTTTCTAGGTCGGGCAATCTTTTTGGATCTCGGCCTGGCGCCCTTTTTTAGTTTGCAGGCATGCCATGACCTTGGTAGCTCTTGCCCTTCGAGTTCGGACAGTCTGTAGCAACCTTTCCCCAGTTCTTCTAAACAACTTGGTATGGTCCTTTCGTGTTGGATGCTAGCTTTCCTTCTCTAAGTCGAGTTGTTCCGATATCATTTTGGATTTGTGGGAGCTCTTCAGCCCAAGCTCCCTTTGTGTCGTTTTAACCCAGCTAGTATGACTTTGTTTGGCAGCTTCTGCTTGTCCACTATCCTGTGGGTGTTCTACGGATGTGAATTGGTGCTTTTAATAATGTTTCTGTACAAGAATTTCTTCTTTGAGCAGTGGCATTAACTAGGGGCTCTGCCTCAATCCATTTTGTGAAGTAATCCACCTCTACAATGAGGAACTTGACTTGTCCCGATCCTTGGGGAAATAGTCCGAGGAGGTCGAGTCCCCTCTTTGCGAATGGCCAAGGTGATGTTGCACTAATGAGCTCCTCTGGTGGGGCGATGTGGAAGTTGGCATACTTTTTGATGTAAAGCTTTGACTTTGTATTTGGGTTTTTACTCTGTTGTTGCCTCAAAGGGTGCCCCTGGACTTTTGTGTGAATCCTGGGGTTTCCCTTTTACTGCCACGTCTGTCACTTGATGTTTTGCTGTTATTGTCCGAGTTGTTTTCTTATTTGCCCGAGTTGTTTGGTAGTAATTCCATAGTCGACCTATGTCTTTGAGATGTCTACTAAGATCCCGGACAGCGTGTCTGATTAGCTGGATTTCATAGTTTAAATGCGTGTTTACTGTGGCTGACCCTGAGTACATCCCTTATACCGCCTTCGAGACCAATTTGTTGTGGTCTTGTAATGTAGCTCGGATGAGGCTTCTGTTATTGCCCTTGGTTGGCTAGTTTTGAAAATGCATCAGCTCGGGTATTCTGCTCTCAAGGTATGTGTCGGACCTCATATCCCCGAATTGTCCGAGCTGTTGGTGCTGGCTGGTTTTGAAAATGTATAAGCTTGGGCATTCTATGTGTCGGACTTCATTTTCTCCGATTTGTCCGAGTTGTTGGTGCTGGCTGCATTAGCTCGGGCATTCTATGTGTCGGACTTCATTTTTCTCCGATTTGTCCGAGCTATTTTCTGTTTTGTCCAGAGTCCCCCGAATTGTCCGAGATGTTCTCTGGTTTTGTCCAAGGTCTCCCGAATTATCCGAGCTGTCCTTTGTAGGATTCTTCCAGCTAAGTTTGTTTCCTGCAGGATGCCCTTATTGGCTGGTTGGTTGGAACTCTGATAGTGTGAGCTTGAGAGTATGGGTGGAGTCGTCGAGAGGTGAGTATGAGGGTGTAGGCGAACTTTTTCTATCTGTTGATAGGTTAGTTCAGTCCCTTGTAAAGCTTTGCTGATGAAGTAGACGGGTTGTTTCCCACTTTCGTCTTCTCTGACTAGTGCTGAGGCTATTGCCTGTCTTCCCACTGCGAGGTATAATGAGTTCTTCACTTTCCTGTGGTCTGGAAAGGATGGGTGGTTGCCCCAAGAATTTTGAAATCTCGGAAGGCTTGTTCGTACTCCGTTGTCCTTTTCAACTCGTCCGACCTCCTTGGCGTGAGGTGGACGTTCAACTCGTCCGACCTCTTTGGTGTGAGGTAGATGTTTAACTCGTTCGACTCGTCCGACCTCTTGGTTGTGAGGTGGACCTTCAACTTGTCCGACCTCTTTGGTGTGAGGTGGACCTTCAATTCGTCCGACCTCTTGGTTGTGAGGTGGACCTTCAACTCGTCCGACTCTTTGGTGTGAGGTGGACCTTCAACTCGTCCGACCTCTTTGGTGTGAGGTGGACCTTCAACTTGTCCGACCTCTTTGTTGTGAGGTGGACCTTAACTCGCCCGACCTCTTCCGTGTGAGGTGGACCTTCAACTCGTCCGACCTCTTTGGTGAGGTGGACCTTCAACTCGCCCGACCTCTTCGGTGTGAGGTGGACCTTAAACTCGCCCGAATCTTCCGTGTGAGGTGGACCTTCAAACTCGTCCGACCTCTTTGGTGTGAGGTGGACCTTCAACTTGTCCGACCTCTTTGTTGTGAGGTGGACCTTAACTCGCCCGACCTCTTCCGTGTGAGGTGGACCTTCAACTCGTCCGACCTCTTTCTCCTTTTTGCTTTTGATTGGGCGAGGTGGTGGGATCTTTTCGGGTTGATCTTCTCTTTTCTTGGACTCTTTATCCTTTTCCCGTGGTGGGTTAGGAGAATTCGGTTTTTGAGGTCTCTCCTAGTCGAGAGTTTTCCTCCATGTTGATGTATTCTCTGCCCGTTCCTGTATCTCGTTCAGGGATGTTGGGTGCTTCTTGGATATTGAGTGGCTGAAAGGTCCTTCTCTTAGGCCATTGATGAGTTCTATGATGGCCGCTTCTGTTGGAAGACTTTGTATGTCAAAGCATGCTTTGTTGAATCTTTCCATGTAGCTGTGGAGACTTTTCCGATCTCCTTGCTTGATTCCTAATAGACTTGGGGCGTGCTTGGCTTTGAGATCAGCCTCAAGCTTTAGGAGCTTGTTCTCTAGCTCTCGATGTCGCCTTACCTATCTTTGTAGATCCTCTCAGCTTCTTGTTGATGCTCCGCCTCTTTTTCGAGTTGCTTTAAGCGATCTTGAAGTGCCTTCATGGATCCCACAGTTGGTGAATCGTTGTTTTTGTTAGGTGCGGAGTATCTTTGGTGTAGTGTCCGCATTCTTGTGCGGCATTCTATCTTCTAGATCTGAATCGTGATCGTTGTCATGGTTGTCCGCCATGGTGATGGGATGACTTCCAGGTTCCCCGGCAACGGCGCCAATGTTCCGAGGGTTACCTGAAACTGTAGGTCGATCTCGGACGAGATCTTCCATGCTGGTCGGAGCCGTTGTGTCCGACTTGATGATGGTGGCTGGAGCCGCCGTGTCCGACTTGTTGGACTTGGTGATGGTGCTGATCCTTTGTCCCCGGAGGGTGGGGGGGTACCTGCAAGGGACTCCGATGCTTAAGTTAGCTGGGTATTAAACAGGTTTTATGTAGAATCAGAGTATGAGTTATACTGGGTGCTCCAGTGTATTTATAATGGTGTGATGTGGCCTCTTGTGGATAAGATAAGTTAGTTATCTTATCTTATCTTTATCTTATCTTCAAATGAGGTCATCTTATCTTCAAGGGAACCGCCTTTATCTTTCGGGTTTTGTTGCCTTTAGATTGGGATGTGTTCCTTCGTTTGGGCCTGCTTTGGGCTCCTTGATTTGGCCGAGCTCTTTGAGAAGAGGTCGGGCATTTTAGCCGAGCTCTTTGAGAAGAGGTCGGGCATTTGGCCTGAAAGAGGTCGGTCGGCTTGTCGCTAAACATCCCGGGTCGGACAGCTTGACCCAGGGTATGAACAGGATGCATAATCCAAATGTCATATGTCATTATTGTAATAAAGTAGGTCATATAGCACCCGTATGCTTTACTAGAATTAAACATATAAACTTTCATAGTCAAGATACGAGATGGGCACCTTATAGGCATTATGCTCATACTAACCATCAAGGACCCAAATTCACTTGGGTACCTAAATCCCAATTTTAATTATTTTGTAGGTACGTGTTGGAGCTAAGGATACAAATTGGTATGTTGATAGTGGATGCTCCAAACACATGACCGGCGATGAATCAAAGTTCACCGCAATAGAGCCTACAAACGGAGGAAACGTGATCTATGGAGACAACAACACCGGCAAAGTAATCGGCGTTGGAAAAGTTGGTAAAAATCCTTCTACCTCCATAGATAATGTTATACTTGTCAAAGGTCTCAAACATAATCTCATTAGTGTTAGCCAATTTTGTGACAAAGGAAACTTAGTCACCTTTGATTCAAAATGTTGTTGATAAAAGGCAAGACACTAATGAAATTGTGCTAATTGGGCACCGTTTGACAATGTATACATGATTAATCTAAATAAAGTTTCCTCAAATGATGTGAAATGCCTTGTTAGTAAAAATGATGAAACTTGGTTATGGCATCGTAGAGTAGCTCATGCTAACATGGACCATCTTAACAAGTTGGTCTCTAAAGAGTTAGTAATTGGCCTACCAAAGCTACGTTTTGAAAAAGACGTCCTTTGCGACGCATGTCAAAAGGGAAAACAAGTAAAGGCCTCTTTTAAATCCAAAACATTGTTTCAACAACAAGGCCATTACAACTTTTGCACATGGATTTATTTGGTCCTTCTAGGACTATGAGCTTTGGTGGCAATTACTATGCTTTAGTTATGTTGATGATTACTCTCGATTTAAACAAGAGTGATGCATTTCGAGCATTCAAAAGTTTAGCCAAGTTATTCAAAATGAAAAGAATTTGCATATATCATCTATTAGAAGTGATCATGGTGGAGAATTTGAAAACAATCTTTTTGAAAACTTTTTGTGAAGAAAAATGGCATTGAGCATAATTTTTCCTCTCCTAGAACACCACAACAAAATGGTGTGGTTGAAAGGAAAAATCGTCATTTAGAAGAAATGGCGAGAACTATGCTCAATGAGGCTAATATTCCTAAGTACTTTTAGCAAACAAGAGCAAGAGTGATGCATTTCGAGCATTCAAAAGTTTAGCCAAAGTTATTCAAAATGAAAAGAATTTGCATATATCATCTATTAGAAGTGATCATGGTGGAGAATTTGAAAACAATCTTTTTGAAAACTTTTTGTGAAGAAAATGGCATTGAGCATAATTTTTCCTCTCCTAGAACACCACAACAAAATGGGTGTGGTTGAAAGGAAAAATCGTCATTTAGAAGAAATGGCGAGAACTATGCTCAATGAGGCTAATATTCCTAAGTACTTTTGGGCGGATGCGGTTAGTACCGCGTGTTATGTTATGAATAGGATTATCATTCGACCTATTCTTAAGAAAACACCGTACGAATTGTACAAAGGAAGAAAACCAAACATTTCCCACCTTCACGTCTTTGGTTGTAAATGCTTTATTATAAATAATGGAAAAGATAACTTAGGCAAATTTGATGCTAAGGCTGATGAAGGAATCTTCTTAGGCTACTCTTTAACTAGCAAAGCTTTTAGAGTATATAATAAACGCATCATGACTATGGAAGAGAGTATTCATGTCGCTTTTGATGAAACTAACCGTTATTATGCTAGAAAAGATTTGATGAAAATGTAGAAAACTTTGATTCACTAAATTTGAATGGTGAAGACAAAGAAAAGATTTAAATGAAGCCTCTACAAGATCAACAAAGGATAGTGTTCAAGTTGAAGAAATTGAACCATCACAAGCGCAAATAAATGCACTTCCAAAGGATTGGCGTACTTCAAAGGATCATCCTCTAGACAACGTCATTGGTGATGTTTCGAAAGGGGTAACAACTCGATCCACTTTTAGAAATTTATTTGCATATAGTGCTTTTGTTTCTCAAATTGAACCATCTACCATTGAGTCCGCAATTGATGATGAACATTGGGCTATGGCAATGCAAGAGGAGTTTAACCAATTCAAACGAAATGACGTTTGGGAATTGGTGCCTAAACCAAGTAATCAAACAATTGTAGGAACAAAATGGGTTTTCAGAAATAAACTCAATGAAAATGGTACAATTGTTAGAAACAAAGCTAGATTAGTAGCTAAAGGTTATAATCAAGAGGAAGGCATTGATTATGACGAAACTTATGCTCCCGTAGCTAGATTAGAAGCAATTAGAATGTTACTTGCTTTTGCATCCTCTTATAACTTCAAACTTTATCAAATGGATGTTAAAAGTGCCTTTCTTAATGGTTTCATTAAAGAAGAAGTATATGTTGAACAACCTCCCGGTTTTGAGGATTATGAAAATCCTAATCATGTTTTTAAACTCAAGAAAGCTCTTTATGGTCTTAAACAAGCTCCAAGAGCTTGGTATGAACGTTTGAGCAAATTTTTAATAGAAAAGGGTTTTAGAAGGGGGAAGGTTGATACAACTTTATTTATCTTGATTGAAAACAAAAATATTCTTTTGATACAAGTTTATGTCGATGACATAATATTTGGTTCAACTAACGAATCACTTTGCAAGTTTTTCTCAAACCTCATGCAAAGTGAATTTGAAATGTCCATGATGGGCGAACTCAACTTCTTCCTTGGTCTGCAAATCAAACAAGGAAAAGAAGGAACTTTTGTTAGCCAAACCAAATATTGCAAGGAACTGCTCAAAAGATTTGGAATGGACAATGCTAAGGCAATGGACACACCAATGAGCACTACTTGCTACCTGACAAAGATGAACAAGCCATTGTTTTGTAGGTTTATGAGTTGATGAATGAGTGATTAATCTTGAGGTAGATGAAGAATTTGAAGATTATAAACAATGGAGGATCAACAAATTGAAGTTTATAATGGTTTAAGTGAGTATATACATGATGAAACTCAAAGGATTGAAGAAAGAACCACCAAAGGATGAAAATTTGGTGATTTGGGCGAAATGATGTATGTTGCATCGATGCAACCAAGCTCTGCATCGATGCAAAGCACACGACGTGCTATGTGCATCGATGCAAAGCCTATTGCATCGATGCAAACTCGACCAAATTGCACAAAAACAAGTGAATTTGGCATTTTTAAGCAACACAACCCCACTTTTTCATTATATGAATTGATATAATCAATTGATGATATGAATTGTTAAACTAACTCCTAGTAAGCTAAGGATTTCTATTATGGTTTAAATACTTTGATCTCTGTTTAATGATTAATGCTTGTATGCTTATTTGGTGAATAACTCAAATAGGCTTGGTACCCCTATTTTAAGTTAATGTGCATGCTTTGATATATTTCACTTCTTTAGGGGGAATTATGCATGCTTGTTAAATATAAAAAGAGGAAATCAAATTCTTTTTGAAAGGGGGAATATCTCATCCTTGAGATTAATAGAGAAATTGAACTTAAAAAAAAATTCATTGTTTTATGCATGCTTCTATGACACATTTCAAACTCCTTTCTTTTTGATAATGTCAAAAGGGGGAAGAAAAGTTTTGAGGATATTTGAAGAAAAGTTTGAGGATATTTGAAGTTTTGAACTTTTCTGAGGATTTGAAAAGAAGAAATAAGTTTGCGAAACAATGATTTCAAAAAGACTTCCGCTAAGCAAAAACTTTGATATCTAAATCATTTTCTTTGATAAACGCCCTTTAAGGGAACAAATGCACATATTTAGGGGGAACATCTGTAAATTTTTTTGTGAAGTCTTCTCTAAAGCTTTCTATAAAACAAAGTGCATTATTGTTGCTTTCAAAATCATTTATAAATGCATATCCTCAAAATTGGTTTGTCATTATCAAAAGGGGGAAATTGTAAATCATGTTGCTTGTATGCGAAGTTTGTATTCGTAGGTTTTGATGAATGACAAACCAACAAACGACATGAAAGACAAACCATCAAACAACTTGAATGAACAAGCATGTTGAAAGATCAACCAACATTCAACGCTGAGGAATGAAGAGTTGAAAGCAACACAACAACAACAAGAAACTCAAGTCCACAACATTTGAAGACAAGTATAGTGTCTTAGGACTTAGGTAACTTCTTGTTAAGAACCAATTGCTAAATCTCTCAACACACACTCACAAAAGTTTTGATGCACATCTTGCAATTCGATGCTAGCCAAATGGTTTAAAAACTTGTTTTCAAAGGTACAAAAGCATAGGAATTGACTCCAACAAGTTTGAGATCAATCCTAAGCATTTTGAAGTGATTTTAAGCCATTCTTTAAGGTTTGCATCGATGCACACTCGTCTTGCATCGATGCAAAGCAAGCAACGACTTGTTGCATCGATGCAAAGATGTTTGCATCGATGCAACCAAGCTGAAAATTCAAATTTCAGCGTCAAAGACACATTTGCATCGATGCAAAGTGTTATGCATCGATGCAAATAATTCAAAAACATAAAAAACGGCTAGTTTTGACATAAAGGCTCCATCCCATTAATTCCCCAACGTTTCTAAGGTTTGGGGAATCTATAAATGGATGGATTGAAGCCTTATTTCACAACTTTGAGGATTTGAAAACTATCTTGTTCATATTCTTTCATTCTACACATTTTTAAGGTGTTATAATACACAATTTGAGAGAGCAATATCAATTGGTTCAATAGTGCTAAACTTGTAATCATACACTCTTCTAGAGAGTACCCATTTCATCTCAACAATTCTTTGAGAATTGTTTTCTTATACACTTTGTAAATTGGAGTGTGATCTCCAAGGTTGAGTCAAGAGTTATAAACACTATAGTCGGTGAGGATACCAAAGAGGTATACTAAGTACTCAAGGCAAATCTTAGAGAAGGTATCTCTAAGTGGAGTGGGTTAGTATACGAGTGGTGATCATATACCGTGAGGTGTTAGAAACTAAGGACTCGGATTGTAAAAGGTTTTGCGCGAGCACCTTGAAGCTTGGCAATAGTGGAACTTCTCAATTGCGATTGAGAAAGAAAGTGGACGTAGGACAAGGATTGTGCCGAACCACTCTAAATAGCGTTTGCATTTCTCCAAACTCATCTCTTCAATATTATTATCTTTTACTTTTGAGCAAATAAATTGTGATCGAAAAGTAGCTTCGTAAGTACTTAAGGAGTGGCTTAAGTCCGATTGGTGAAAAACTTGATCAATTTATTTGAGTTGGTGTCTATTGGAAAGTAAAAGCTCCTTATAAATGCTTAGCAATTGAGTTAAGCTCTTGGAAAAATACTAGTACAATAACACTTTTGTATATTGTCTTTAACCTTTCTTAAAAAGATTCATTGTTATTGCTATACTCAATTCACCCCCCCTCTTGAGTAATTGTGCATAGGTTCTACATCTAAGGCCGGAGAAACCTCTAGAAAGAGGAAAGGGAAGGCAAAGCTTCCACTTCCGAGTCATGGGAGATGGAGAGATTCATCTCAAGGGTGCATCAAGACCACTTCTATGAAGTTGTGGCCATGAAGAAGGTGATCCCCGAGGTCCCTTTCAAACTCAAAAAGAGTGGATATCCGGAGATCCGACATGAGATCGAAGAAGAGGTTGGGAAGTTCTTACCAACCCATTCAATAAGTCAGAATCTTAATGGTTCAAGAGTTCTATGCCAATGCATGGATCACCAAGAACCATGATCAAAGTGTGAACCGAACCCAAAGAATTGGCTTACAATGTTTGGGGAAAATGCTTAGATTTTAGTCCGGAAAATGTAAGGTTGGCATTCAACTTGCCCATGATGCAAGGAGATAAACACCCTTACACTAGAAGGGTCAACTTTGATCAAAGATTGGACCAAGTCCTCATGGACATTTGTGAAGAGGGCGCTCAATGGAAGAGAGATTCAAGAGAGAAGCCGGTCCAACTGAGAAGGCATGACCTCAAGCCCGTGGCTAAGGGATGGTTGGAGTTTATCCAACGCTCAATCATTCCCACTAGCAACCGGTCCGAAGTTACTATAGACTGGGCCATCATGATTCATAGCATCATGATTGGAGAGGAAGTAGAAGTTCATGAGGTTATAGCCCAAGAACTTATAAGGTGGCGGACAAGTCCTCTACCTTGGCAAGGTTAGCCTTTCCTCATCTCATTTGTCACCTTTGTTATTCAGTTGGAATTGACATAGAGGGAGACATCCTCATTGATGAGGACAAGCCCATCACTAAGAAAAGGATGGAGCAAACAAGAGATCCCACTCATCATGAAATCCCTGAGATACCTCAAGGGATGCACTTTCCTCCACAAAACTATTGGGAGCAAATCAACACCCCTATGAGAATTGAGTTCCAACATGGGACAACTAAGGGTGGAGCACCAAGAACATTCCATCCTCCTCTATGAAATTAGAGAAGATCAAAGAATCATGAGAGAGGAGCAACAAAGGCAAGGAAGAGACATTGAGGAGCTCAAGCACTCTATAAGATCTTCAAGAGGAAGAACAAGCGCCATCACTAAGGTGGACCCGTTCTTTAATTTCCTTGTTCTTTATTTTCCTGTTTTTCGAATTTCATGCTTATGTTTATCTATGTTGTGTCTTATGATCATTAGTGTCTTAGTGTATGCCTTAAAGTTATGAATGTCCTATGAATCCATCACCTTTCTTAAATGAAAAATGTTCTTAATTGAAAAAGAGAAGAATTGCATGAATTTTGAAATTTATAACAGATTAATTATTTTGATGTGGTGGCAATATTTTGGTTTCTGAATGTATGCTTGAACAGTGCATATGTCTTTTGAATTGCTGTTCATGAATGATTGGCTCTTGAAAGAATGATGAAAAAGGAGACATGTTACTGAGGATCTGAAAAATCATAAAAATGATTCTTGAAGCAAGAAAAAGCAGTGAATATTAAAAAAAAACGAAAAGAAAAAAAAAAGGAAGAGAAAGAAATAAAGTTGTGATCCAAGGAAAAAAGAGTGTGCTTAAGAACCCTGGACACCTCTAATTGGGGACTCTAGCAAAGCTGAGTCACAATCTGAAAAGGTTCACCCAATTATGTGTCTGTGGCATGTATGTATCCGGTGGTAATACTAGAAGACAGAGTGCTTTGGGCCACGGCCAAGACTCATAAAGTAGCTGTGTTCAAGAATCATCATACTTAACTAGGAGAATCAATAACACTATCTGGATTCTGAGTTCCTATAGAAGCCAATCATTCTGAATTTCAAAGGATAGAGTGAGATGCCAAAACTATTCAGAGGCAAAAGCTAAAAGCCCCGCTCATCTAACTAATACTGATCTTCATAGATGTTTTTGGAATTCATTGCATATTCTCTTCTTTTTATCTTATTTGATTTTCAGTTTCTTGGGGACAAGCAACAATTTAAGTTTGGTATTGTGATGAGCGGATAATTTATACGCTTTTTGGCATTGTTTTAGTATGTTTTTAGTTTGTTTTAGTTAGTTTTTATTATATTTTTATTAGTTTTTAGTTAAAATTCACTTTTCTAGACTTTACTATGAGTTTGTGTGTTTTTCTGTGATTTCAGCTATTTTCTGGCTGAAATTGAGGGATCTGAGCAAAAATCTGATTCAGAGGCTGAAAAGGACTGCAGATGCTGTTGGATTCTGACCTCCCTGAACTCGAAGTGGATTTTATGGAGCTACAGAAGCCCAATTGGCGCGCTCTTAACTGCGTTGGAAAGTAGACATCCTGGGCTTTCCAGCAATGTATAATAGTTCATACTTTGCCCGATATTTGATGGCCCAAACTGGCGTTCCAAATCAGCTCAAAACTGCCCGGCATTAAACGCCGGAACTGGCACAAGAATGGGAGTTAATCGCCCAAACTGGCACAAAAGCTGGCGTTTAACTCCAAGAAAAGTCTCTACACATGAAAGCTTCAATGCTCAGCCCAAGCGCACACCAAGTGGGCCCGGAAGTGGATTTTTATGTCATTTACTCATTTCTGTAAACCCTAGGCTACTAGTTCTCTACAAATAGAACCTTTTGCTATTGTATTTTCATCTTTAGATCTTTGAATCTTTTGATCACGTTTTGGGGGCTGGCCTCACGGCCATGCCTAGACCTTGTTCTTATGTATTTTCAACAGTGGAGTTTCTACACTCTATAGATTAAGGTGTGGAGCTCTGCTGTACCTCTAGTATCAATGCAATTACTATTGTTCTTCTATTCAATTCGGCTTATTCTTGTTCTAAGATATCACTTGTTGCTCAACTTGATGAATATGATGATCCGTGAAACTCATCATCATTCTCACCTATGAACGTGTGCCTGACAACCACCTCCGTTCTACCTTAGATTGAGTGGATATCTCTTGGATCCCTTAATCGGAATCTTCGTGGTATAAGCTAGAATTGATGACGGCATTCAAGAGAATCCGGAAGGTCTAAACCTTGGCTGTGGTATTCTGAGTAGGATTCAATGATTGAATGACTGTGACGAGCTTCAAACTCCTGAAGGCTGGGCGTTAGTGACAGACGCAAAAGAATCACTGGATTCTATTCCAACCTGATTGAGAACCGACAGATGATTAGCCGTGCTGTGACAAAGCGCATTGAACATTTTCACTGAGAGGACGGGACTGTAGCCACTGACAACGGTGATGCCCAACATACAGCTTGCCATGGAAAGGAGTAAGAAGGATTGGATAAAGACAGTAGGAAAGCAGAGAGACGGAAGGGACAAAGCATCTCCATACGCTTATCTGAAATTCTCACCAATGAATTACATAAGTATCTCTATCTTTATTTTATGCTTTATTCATAAATCATCCATAACCATTTGAATCTGCCTGACTGAGATTTACAAGATGACCATAGCTTGCTTCATACCAACAATCTCCGTGGGATCGACCCTTACTCGCGTAAAGTTTATTACTTGGACGACCCAGTGCACTTGCTGGTTAGTTGTGCGAAGTTGTGATAAAGAGTTGAGATTGCAATTGAGCATACCATATTGATGGCGCCATTGATGATCACAATTTCGTGCACCAGACTCCAACCAACATTTGTCTGTTTTCTTAAGGATTTGTGAAACGGTCAAGACAAATGGGGTTCATCCTGACATTTACAAATTACTTCTGTTCCTATTTTCTTTGAGGGGCAATGCTACTCAATGGCTAGAGACATTTCCCAAAGAAAGCATCAATAATTGGGAAGACTTAGTGAGCAAATTCCAAGCCAAGTTCTATCCTCCCCAAAGGATTATCAGACTCAAAACAGAGGTCCAAATATTCACTCAGATGGATGGAGAGTTATTGTATGATGCATGGGAAAGATACAAAGCTTTAACTCAGGAAGTGTCCACCAGAAATGTTCAAAGAATGGGATAAACTTCAAAACTTCTATGAAGGATTGACTCTGAAAGCTCAGGAAGCACTAGACCATTCAGCAGGAGGTTCTTTGCAATTAATGAAGACAGAAGAGGAAGCCCAAAACCTCATAGACATGGTGGCAAACAATCAATACTTCTGTGGTCATCAAAGGCAACGCCAACCAACTCCCAAGAAAGATGTCTTGGAGCTTGAAGGTGTTGACACTCTTTTGGCACAAAACAAACAGATGCATCAACAACTTCAGCAACAAATGGAATTGATGGCCAAGAGAATTGAGCGACTTGCTGTAGTAAACACACAAGGCCAATCTCAAGTCTCACATGGATGGAATCAATCTAAAGAAGGTACTGAGACATTCAATTATGAGCAACAAGGCCCTGAGCAGATGCAATACATGAATAACACCTCAAGTTCACTCCAGCACAACTTCCATGGTGATGTACAAAATCCATCCTAGAAGACTCATTCTAACTCGAGGTGGGGTGAACACCAGAATCAAGGACAAAGGACTTCAACTATAGCAGCATTAGCAATACAAACAACCAAAGCCATTCATCCATAATATTAACCAGTTTAAAAACCCATAAAACACATACCACCAAGCCCATAACAACTCACAAAACCACCAGAATAACTTTTCCACATCTACATCCCACCCACAAAGTACCCCCACAATTAATTCAAACAACTTCCAACAACAACCATCTCATTTCACACAACCACAACCAAATCCAGACTCTCAAAGAATCTCAAGTCTAGAGAAAATGATGGAGAAACTCATGAAAAATCAAGAGATGGCAAGACAAGATCAGGAAGCTGCAAGGAAAGATCAGGCCCTAGCATTCAAAAACCAAGAGGCTTCAATCAGAAATCTTGAGAGACACATAGGGCAAATGGCTAAGCAAATTTCAGAAATGGATGAGAACAGAGCAAATGCCTTCCCCAGTGTCACTGAAGAACATCTAAGGGACAAAGGAAAAGCCACAAAATGGGAGGAGTGCAAAGCAATCACAGTGGGAAGTGAGAAGATTATGAAGAAGGAAGCCATCAATCAGGACAAACACAACAGAGAAGTTCCACAAGAAGAGACAGAGGGGAAAAGTAAAGAGGATCAAGAAACCAAAAATGCACAAATTTCAAAGGGATACAAGAACATCCTTGAATCACAACTACAAGAGAAGAGGGAAGGAGTGAATCCTTGTGTCCCCAAACTTCCATACCCTCAGAGGTTTAAAAAAGAAAATGAGGATAAGCAATACTCAAAATTCCTGGACATATTCAAGACACTCAGCATCAATATTCCTTTCTTGGAAGCACTTGAACAAATGCCACTATATGCCAAATTCATGAAGGAAGTGCTGACAAAGAAAAGATCCCTGAAGGAAGGACAGATTGTTGAGATGACAAAGGAATGTAGTGCTATCCTCCAAAGAGAGTTGCTAGAGAAGAAAGATGATCCTGGGAGTTTTTACATACCTTGCACCATAGGAAACATAACAATTGAGAAGTCATTCTGTGACCTCGGTGCAAGCAAAAACTTGATGCCTTTGTCTCTGGTGCACGAATTTGCAATCCGTACAACTAACCAGCAAGTGCACTGGGTCGTCCAAGTAATACCTTACGTGAGTAAGGGTCGATCCCACGGAGATTATTGGTTTGAAGCAAGCGATGTTTATTTTATTAATCTTAATCAGGATACCAATAGAGTTCTTTAGCCTCGTATAAAGTAAAAAGGGCATAAAATAAATAGTTGTTACTTGTTGTGCAGTAATGGGGAATATGTTGGAGTTTTGGAGATGCTTTATCCTTTGAACTTCAACTCTTCCTTGAAATCCTTCAACACACGCAAGGCTCCTTCCATGGCAAGCTCTATGTAGGGTGTCACCGTTGTCAATGGCTACTTCCCATCCTCTCAGTGAAAACGTTCCTATGCTCTGTCACAGCACGGCTAATCATCTGTCGGTTCTCAATCAGGTTGGAGTAGAATCCATTGATTCTTTTGCGTCTGTCACTAACGCCCAGCCTTCAGGAGTTTGAAGCTCGTCACAGTCATTCAATCCCAGAATCCTACTCGGAATACCACAGACAAGATTTAGACTTTCCGGATTCTCATGAATGCCGCCATCAATCCGGCTTATACCACGAAGATTCTGATTAAGGAATCTAAGAGATACTCATTCAATCTGATGTAGAACGGAGGTGGTTGTCAGGCACACGTTCATGGATTGGGGAAGGTGATGAGTGTCACGGATCATCACCTTCTCCATAATTAAGCGCGAATGAACATCTTAGATAAGAACAAGCGTGTTGAATGGAAAACAAAGTAATTGTATTAATTCATCGAGACGCTGCAGAGCTCCTCACCCCCAACAATGGAGTTTAGAGACTCATGCCGTCAAAAAGTATGTAATTCAGATCTGAAAATGTCATGAGGTACAAAATAAGTCTCTAAAAGTTGTTTAAATAGTAAACTAGTAACCTAGGTTTACAGAATATGAGTAAACTAAGATAATTGGTGCAGAAATCCACTTCTGGGGCCCACTTGGTGTGTGCTGGGGCTGAGACTAAAGCTATCCACGAGTAGAGGCTTTTCTTGGAGTTAAACTCCAAGTTATGACATATTTGGGCGTTCAACTCCGGATCATGACGTGTTTCTGGCGTTTAACTCCAGACAGCAGCATGTACTTGGCGTTCAACGCCAAGTTACGTCATCTATCTTCGCGCAAAGTATGGACTATTATATAAAGCCCTGGATGTCTACTTTCCAACGCCGTTGAGAGCGCGCCAATTGGACTTTTGTAGCTCCAGAAAATCCATTTCGAGTGCAGGGAGGTCAGGATCCAACAGCATCAGCAGTCCTTTTTCAGCCTAAGTCAGATTTTTGCTCAGCTTCCTCAATTTCAGCCAGAAAATACCTGAAATCACAGAGAAATACACACACTCATAGTAAAGTCCAGAAATATGATTTTTGCCTAAAAACTAATAACATTTAACTAAAAACTAATTAAAACATGCTAAAATCTACATGAAATTACCCCCAAAAAGCGTATAAAATATCCGCTCATCACAACACCAAACTTAAACTATTGCTTGTCCTCAAGCAACTAGATAAATAAAATAGGATGAAAAGAAATTAAGAAACAATAATATCTCAGAGTTTCAAGTGAAGCTCAGATTCTAATTAGATGAGCGGGACTAGTAGCTTTTTGCTTCTGAACAGTTTTGGCATCTCACTTTATCCTTTGAAATTCAGAATGGTTGGCATCCATAGGAACTCAGAATTCAGATAGTATTATTGATTCTCCTAGTTTAGTATGTTGATTCTTGAGCACAGCTACTTTATGAGTCTTGGCCGTGGCCCTAAGCACTTTGTCTTCCAGTATTACCACCGGATACATAAATGCCACAGACACATAACTGGGTGAACCTTTTCAGATTGTGACTTAGCTTTGCTCAAGTCCCCAATTAGAGGTGTCCAGAGTTCTTAAGCACACTCTTTTGCTTTGGATCATGACTTTAACCACTCAATCTCAAGCTTTTCACTTGGACCTGCATGCCACAAGCACATGGTTAGGGACAGCTTGATTTAGCCGCTTAGGCCTGGATTTATTTCCTTGGGCCCTCCTATCCATTGATGCTCAAAGCTTTGGATCCTTTTCACGCTTGCCTTTTGGTTTAAAGGGCTATTGGCTTTTTCTACCTCTTTCGCTTCTTTTTTTTTTTTTGCAAGCTTGTTTTTCACTGCTTTTTCTTGCTTCAAGAATCAATATTGTGATTTTTCAGATCATCAATAACATTTCTCTTGTTCATCATTCTTTCAGGAGCCAATAGTTTTAACATTCATAAAATTCAATATCAAAAATATGCACTGTTCAGGCATTCATTCAGAAGACAAAAAGTATTGCCACCACATATAAATAATTATAATTTTCCTTATTAAGAACTCGAAAAACTTAAATTGCCTCTTTATTCTACAAATCTACTATTTTATTCATGTTTGATGATGATGAGAAAAATAAATTATAACTTAATTGAAAATAAAACCAAAATAGATATGCTAATTACTACTACTCCTATATAACTTCTAAGGTAAAATCCTATAATAATACTATCACCGAGTTAAAGCTAGAATTAGAACTTAACAACCTGTATTTTTGGGAAGTGGATGTTCCTCTAGTCTGTGGGGTGCCTTCAAGAATTAATTTCTGACGCTTCAGCTCCCTTAAGTTCACATCCTTGCTCTTCCTGTTCCCTTAGGTGCCATGATCTTAACGAGTTTAAGCTTAGTGATCATGGCAAATCACACCAAACATAGAGGTTTGCTTGTCCTCAAGCAAAAGAAAGGAAAGGAGAGGAGTAGAAGGAGAGGCAGTTTCGAAAAAAAAGATAAGATGAGTTGAAAAAGATATGAGAAGAAATTAAAAATATTTGAAAAAGAATTGGATTGGAAAAAGATTTGTGTTTATGAATTAAGATACATTTGATATTTTTGAAAAAGGGATTTTAGAAATTAGGGTTCTTAGAAAACTAATTTGATTTTGAAGGATGACATTTTGAAACATGTTTATGCAAGAAATCATGAATTGAAACATAAAAATTTAGAAAAATTGTAAAGAAAAACGAATTTTACCTCCTCCCCACCATCTTGGCGTTAAACGCCCAAACGATGCATGTTTGGGCGTTTAACGCCCAAATGCTGCTTCTCTGGGCGTTCAACGCCCAGCTGATGCTTCTTTCTGGCGTTGAACGCCAGGAAGTCCTTTGTCACTGGGCGTTTTTCTGAACGCCCAGGATGCTGTTAATATGGCGTTAAACGCCCAGAAGGTGCTTCTTTCTGGCGTTTAACGCCCAGAAGATGCTCCTTTCTGGCGTTTAATGCCCAGATGGCTACCCTTACTGGCGTTGAACGCCCAGTGGGTGCTTCTTTTGGGCGTTCAACGCCCAAAATGTTTCTTACTGGCTTTTCACGCCAGTGAGCTTCCAAATTCCCTTGTAACTCTGTGAATCCAATCAATTGCTATTTTACCTTGAAGATACTTGACATATACCTGTAAAAATCAATTAAGTAATCAAAACGAATAAAATTAAATTTTGTGATTGGCTGGGTTGCCTCCCAGCAAGCGCTTCTTTATTGTCCTTAGCTGGACAGTGAGCTCTAATCAAGTCTCAGTTTCGAGCATTCTTGCTCGAAGTTACTTTCAAGATAATGTTTAATTCTCTGTCCATTAACAATGAACTTTTTGTTGGATTTATTATCCTGAAGCTCTACGTATCCATATGGTGATACGCTTGTAATCACATATGGACCTCTCCACCGGGATTTTAATTTCCCGGGGAATAATTTGAGCCTGGAATTGAATAGCAGAACTTTCTGCCCCGGCTCAAAGACTCTGGATGACAATTTCTTATCATGCCATCTTTTTGCTTTCTCTTTGTAAATTTTTGCATTCTCGAAAGCATTGAGTCTAAATTCCTCTAGCTCATTTAACTGAAGCAATCGTTTTTCTCCAGCTAATTTGGCATCAAGGTTTAGGAATCTGGTTGCCCAGTAGGCCTTATGTTCCAGTTCCACTGGCAAGTGACATGCCTTTCCATACACAAGCTGGTATGGAGAGGTCCCTATAGGGGTCTTGAATGCTGTTCTGTATGCCCACAGAGCATCATCCAAGCTCCTTGCCTAATCCCTTCTACGGTTAATTACAGTCCGTTCCAGGATTCTTTTGAGTTCTCTATTTGAGACTTCAGCTTGCCCATTAGTCTGTGGGTGATATGGAGTAGCTACCCTGTGGCTAACTCCATAACGAACCAAAGCAGAGTAAAGCTGTTTATTGCAGAAATGACTGCCCCATCATTGATTAATACTCTAGGGGTACCAAATCTACTGAAGATGTGTTTCTGGAGGAATTTTAACACTGTTTTAGTGTCATTGGTGGGTGTTGCAGTAGCTTCCACCCATTTGGATACATAATCCACTGCCACCAGAATATAAGTGTTTGAGTATGATGGCGGGAAGGGTCACATAAAGTCAATACCCCATACATCAAACAACTCAATCTCTAAGATCCCTTGCTGAGGCATGGCATAACTGTGAGGCAGATTGCCAGATCTTTGGCAACTGTCACAATTAAGTACAAATGCTCGGGAATCTTTATAGAGAGTAGGCCAGTAGAAGCCACATTGGAGGACTCTTGTGGCTGTTCGCTCACCTCCAAAATGTCCTCCATACTGTGATCCATGGCAGTGCCATAGAATCTTCTGTGCTTCTTCCCTAGGCACACATCTACGGATTACTCCGTCTGCACATCTCTTGAAGAGATATGGTTCATCCCAAAGATAGTACTTGCATCTGTGATCAATTTCTTTGATTGCAGCCTACTGTACTCTTTGGGTATGAATCTTACTGCCTTGTAGTTTGCGATATCTGCAAACCATGGCACTTCCTGGATGGCAAAGAGTTGTTCATCCGGAAAGGTTTCAGAGATTTCAGTGAGAGGGAGGGATGCCCCTTCTACTGGTTCTATTCGGGACAGGTGATCTGCTCTTGATTCTCTGTCCCTTTTCTGTCTCTTATTTCTATATCAAACTCTTGCAGAAGCAACACCCATCTTATAAGTCTGGGTTTTGAATCCTGCTTTGTGAGTAGATATTTAAGAGCAGCATGATCAGTATACACAATCACTTTTGATCCTACTAAATAGGATCTGAATTTGTCAATGGCGTAAACCACTGCAAGTAGCTCTTTTTCTGTGGTTGTGTAATTCTTCTATGCATCATTTAAAACACGGCTGGCATAGTAAATGACGTGCAGAAGCTTGTCATGCCTTTGTCCCAACACTGCACCAATGGCATGGTCACTGGCATCACACATCAATTCAAATGGTAATGTCCAGTTTAGTGCAGAGATGATTGGTGCTGTAACCAATTTAGCTTTCAGAGTCTCAAATGCCTGCAGACACTCTTTATCAAAGATAAATGGCGTGTCAGCAGCTAGCAGGTTGCTCAGAGGTTTGGCGACTTTGAAAAATCTTTTATAAACTCCTATAGAATCCTGCATGCCCCAGAAAGCTTCTGATTGCCTTAACATTGGCAGGTGGTGGTAATTTTTCAATTACCTCTACCTTAGCTTGATCCACCTCTATCCCCTTGTTCGAGATTTTGTGCCCAAGGACAATTCCTTCAGTCACCATAAAGTGACACTTCTCCCAGTTTAAAACCGGTTAGTCTCTTGGCATCTCTTTAGAACAAGTGCTAAATGGTTAAGGCAGGAGCTGAATGAGTCTCCAAATACTGAAAAGTCATCCATGAAGAATTCCAGGAATTTTTCCACCATATCAGAGAAAATTGAGAGCATGCACCTCTGAAAGGTTGCAGGTGCATTGCACAGGCCAAATGGCATCCTTCTGTATGCAAATACTCAAGATGGGCATGTGAATGCCGTTTTCTCCTGATCCTGGGGATCTACTGCAATTTGATTATAACCTGAATATCCATCCAAGAAGTAGTAGTATTCATGACCTGCTAGTCTTTCTAGCATTTGGTCTATGAATGGTAAAGGAAAATGATCCTTTCTGGTGGCTATATTGAGCCTTCTATAATCAATACACATACGCCACCCTGTAACTGTTCTTGTAGGAACCAGTTCATTTTTTTCATTGTGAACCACTGTCATGCCTCCCTTCTTAGGGACGACTTGGACAGGGCTCACCCAGGGGCTGTCAGAAATAGGATAAATAATCCCAGCCTCTAGTAACTTAGTGACCTCTTTCTGCACCACTTCCTTCATGGCTGGGTTCAGCCGCCTTTGTGGTTGAACCACAGGCTTGGCGTCACCTTCCAGTAAGATCTTGTGCATGCATCTAGCTGGGCTAATGCCCTTAAGATCACTGATGGACCACCCAAGAGCTGTCTTGTGTGTCCTTAGCACTTGAATTAGTGCTTCCTCTTCCTGTGGCTCTAAGGTAGAGCTTATGATTACAGGAGAGGTATCACCTTCTCCCAGGAATGCATATTTTAGGGAAGGTGGTAATGGTTTGAGCTCGGGTTTAGGAGGTTTCTCCTCTTCCTGAGGGATTTTCAGAGGTTCTACTATTCTCTCTGACTCCTCCAGATCAGGCTGAACATCTTTAAATATGTCCTCTAGCTCTGAGTCGAGACTCAGCCATATTGACCTCTCTTACCAGAGAGTCAATAATATCAACACTCATGCAGTCATTTGGGGTGTCTGGATGTTGCATGGCTTTGACAACATTCAACTTGAACTCCTCCTCATTGACTCTCAAGGTTACTTCCCCTTTTTGGACATCAATGAGGGTTCGGCCAGTTGCTAGGAAAGGTCTTCCTAGAATGAGAGTTGCACTCTTGTGCTCCTCTATTTCCAGCACCACAAAGTCAGTAGGAAAGGCGAATGGCCCAACCTTGAAAATCATGTCTTCAATCACGCCTGATGGGTATTTAATGGAGCCATCAGCAAGTTGAAGACATATCCTAGTTGGTTTGATTTCTTTAGTTAAACCAAGCTTTCTTATAGTAGATGCAGGTATTAGGTTGATACTTGCCCAAGATCACATAAAGCTTGCTTGGTACAAGTGCCCTCTAATGTGCATGGTATCATAAAGCTCCCAGGATCTTTAAACTTCTCAGGTAAGCTTTTCAAAATGACCGTACTGCATTCTTCAGTGAGGTAAACTTTTTCAGTTTCCCTCCAATCCTTCTTATGACTTAAGATCTCTTTCATGAACTTAGCATAAGATGGTATTTGCTCAAGTGCTTCTGCAAACGGAATCTTTATTTCAAGAGTCCTTAGATAGTCTGCAAAGCGGGCAAATTGCTTATCCTGTTCCGCTTGGCGAAGTTTTTGAGGATAAGGCATTTGGCTTTGTATTCCTCAACCTTAGTTGCTGCAGGTTTATTACCTACAGAAGTGGGTTGGGAAGCCTTTTTAGAAGGGTTGTCATCAGCACTTGTATGTGACTGATCCCCCACTGGCATTTGAATGCCAGGGGTGGAAGCTGGAGTGGCGTTAGACGCCACCTCCTTGTTTGTTACTGGCGTTTGAACGCCAGAATCATGCTCTCTTTGGGCGTTCAACGCCGAATTCATGCTTGTTTCTGGCGTTGAACGCCAGAAATGAGCATGATCTGGGCGTTCAGTGCCAGCTTTATTCCTCTCTGGGCTCTGACTGTCCTCAGAGGGATTTTGAGTAGCCATTTGTTCATTTCTTGGTTTCCTGCTGCTTTGAAGTGAGGTATTTAATGTTTTCCCACTTCTTAATTGAACTGCTTGGCATTCTTCTGCTATTTGTTTTGACAGTTGCTTTTCTGTCTGCTTTAATTGTACTTCCATATTCCTGTTAGCCATTCTTGTTTCCTGTAATATTTCCTTGAATTCGGCTAGCTGCTGAGTTAGAAAGTCTAATTGCTGATTGAATTCATTAGCCTGATCCACCGGACTGAGTTCAGTAGTTACTGTTTTAGCTTCTTCTTTCATGGAAGATTCACTGCTTAGGTACAGATGTTGATTTCTGGCAACTGTATCAATAAGCTCTTGAGCTTCTTCAATTATTTTTCTCATATGTATAGATCCACCAGCTGAGTGGTCTAGAGAAATCTGAGCTTTTTCTGTAAGCCCATAGTAGAAGATGTCTAATTGCACCCATTCTGAAAACATTTCAGAGGGGCATTTTCTTAGCATCTCTCCTTGTTTGAAGCCTTGGATGCTCAGCCTTAGCTGTGTCATCCGTTTTGGAGGGAAATAGTGATTCAGGAATTTTTCTGACAGCTGCTTCCATGTTTTTATGCTGTTCTTAGGCTGGTTATTTAACCACCTCTTAGCTTGATCTTTTACAGCAAATGGAAACAGTAATAATCTGTAGACATCCTGATCCACTTCCTTATCATGTACTGTGTCAGCAATTTGCAAAAATTGTGCCAGAAACTCTGTAGGTTCTTCATGTGGAAGACCAGAATACTGACAGTTTTGCTGCACCATGATAATGATCTGAGGATTCAACTCAAAGCTACTAACTCCAATGGAGGGTATACAGATACTACTCCCATATGAAGCAGTAGTGGGGTTAGCATATGACCCCAGAGTCCTCTTGGACTGTTCATTCCTACTTGCTTCCATGATGGAATACAAGGGATAATTTATATGTTGATTTTTTTTTTGAATTAATTTTTATAAAATAAAATAAAAAACGAAATAAATAAAAGAAATTGGAAATATTTTGAAATTGAAATTTGAATTTTTATATAAAATTTTCGAAAAAAAATAGTTCAAAATTAGTTAGAGAAGATATAATTTTTTTGAATTTTGAATTTTATGATGAAAGAGAAAAACACATAAAAGACACAAGACTTAAAATTTTTAGATCTAATGCTCCTTATTTTCGAAAATTTTTGGAGGGAAAACACCAAGGAACACCAAACTTAAAAATTTTAAGATCAAGACACAAGAAAAACTCAAGAACACTTTGAAGATTCACAAGAACACAAAGAACAAAAGAAAGAACACCAAACTTAAAATTTTTAGAAAACTTTAATAAAATTTTCGAAAATTCTAAAAAGATTAACAAGAAAACACCAAACTTAAAGTTTGGCACAAGATTCAATCAAAGAAAAATTATTTTTGAAAAAGATTCCAAAGCGTATACCCAATTATCAAGAATATAAACCAATACTCTAGCCAATTGGGAGTAAATGTAACACTTGTTCTGAATATTCCAATTAATGCTTTAAAAAGAACAAAGTGAAACAAGAAAAGACACAAAGCAAGAAAAACTTGAGATCAAACAAGAAAAATAAACAAGAACAACTTGAAGATCAATGAAGAACAAAGAACACAAGTCGAAAATTTTAAAGAAAAATATAAGATATGCAATTGACACCAAACTTAGAACAAGACACTAAACTCACGAAAATTAGCAACTAATAAAGAAAAATAATATATTTTGAAAAGAAAAAAAAAATTTTTTTTTGAAAAGAAACTATCCTATTAAGATTTAATGACTCTATAACAATAAAAATAAATTATTCCTAATTTAAGAATAAAATAAGCCTTCAATTGTTCAAACTCAACAATCTCCGGCAACGGCGCCAAAAACTTGGTGCACGAATTTGCAATCCGTACAACTAACCAGCAAGTGCACTGGGTCGTCCAAGTAATACCTTACGTGAGTAAGGGTCGATCCCATGGAGATTATTGGTTTGAAGCAAGCGATGTTTATTTTATTAATCTTAATCAGGATACCAATAGAGTTCTTTAGCCTCATATAAAGTAAAAAGGGCATAAAATAAATAGTTGTTACTTGTTGTGCAGTAATGGGGAATATGTTGGAGTTTTGGAGATGCTTTATCCTTTGAACTTCAACTCTTCCTTGAAATCCTTCAACACACGCAAGGCTCCTTCCATGGCAAGCTCTATGTAGGGTGTCACCGTTGTCAATGGCTACTTCCCATCCTCTCAGTGAAAACGTTCCTATGCTCTGTCACAGCACGGCTAATCATCTGTCGGTTCTCAATCAGGTTGGAGTAGAATCCATTGATTCTTTTGCGTCTGTCACTAACGCCCAGCCTTCAGGAGTTTGAAGCTCGTCACAGTCATTCAATCCCAGAATCCTACTCGGAATACCACAGACAAGGTTTAGACTTTCCGGATTCTCATGAATGCCGCCATCAATCCGGCTTATACCACGAAGATTCTGATTAAGGAATCTACGAGATACTCATTCAATCTGATGTAGAACGGAGGTGGTTGTCAGGCACACGTTCATGGATTGGGGAAGGTGATGAGTGTCACGGATCATCACCTTCTCCATAATTAAGCGCGAATGAACATCTTAGATAAGAACAAGCGTGTTTGAATGGAAAACAAAGTAATTGTATTAATTCATCGAGATGCTGCAGAGCTCCTCACCCCCAACAATGGAGTTTAGAGACTCATGCCATCAAAAAGTATGTAATTCAGATCTGAAAATGTCATGAGGTACAAAATAAGTCTCTAAAAGTTGTTTAAATAGTAAACTAGTAACCTAGGTTTACAGAATATGAGTAAACTAAGATAATTGGTGCAGAAATCCACTTCTGGGGCCCACTTGGTGTGTGCTGGGGCTGAGACTAAAGCTATCCACGAGTAGAGGCTTTTCTTGGAGTTAAACTCCAAGTTATGACGTGTTTTGGGCGTTCAACTCCGGATCATGACGTGGTTCTGGCGTTTAACTCCAGACAGCAGCATGTACTTGGTGTTCAACGCCAAGTTACGTCGTCTATCTTCGTGCAAAGTATGGACTATTATATATTGCTGGAAAGCCCTGGATGTCTACTTTCCAACGCCGTTGAGAACGCGCCAATTGGACTTCTGTAGCTCCAGAAAATCCATTTCGAGTGCAGGGAGGTCAGGATCCAACAGCATCAGCAGTCCTTTTTCAGCCTAAGTCAGATTTTTGCTCAGCTTCCTCAATTTCAGCCAGAAAATACCTGAAATCACAGAGAAATACACACACTCATAGTAAAGTCCAGAAATATGATTTTTTCCTAAAAACTAATAACATTTAACTAAAAACTAATTAAAACATGCTAAAATCTACGTGAAATTACCCCCAAAAAGCGTATAAAATATCCGCTCATCAGTCTCTAATGAGGAAACTTAAAATTTCTGAGCTGAAGTCCACACGTGTAGTTCTCCAAATGGCTGACAAATCCATTAAGCAAGCACTGGGAGTTGTGGAGAATGTATTGGTAAAAGTGGGAAAATTCTTTCTCCCTGCTGACTTTTTTATCTCAGATATAGAAGAGGACCCTAACACTCCCATCATCCCGGGGAGGCCTTTCCTAGCTACGGGCAGAGCATTGATAGATGTTGAAAAAGGGGAATTGTTGCTGAGAGTGCATGATGAGCATCTAGCATTCCATGTTTTTAAAACCTTGCATGAGCCCATGCAAGAAGAAGATTTTATGAAGGATAAGGCCAGAGATCAAAGTTTGAAGGAGGCAGTCAATGAGTTAATTCCAAGATTTCTAAATCCATGCTTGAAAGCAGTAGATATGGTGCAAAAAACCAAAGAAATCAAGGAGGAACTAGATCCAAAACCCCCAGATGAGACATTCAACATCCCAGACAAAGAACCACCAAGGCAGGGAATATCTCTTGAGAAAGAAAAGAAGAAGAGACCAAGAGGGTGGAGAAACAAGAAAATCCCTACTGAAGGCTTTTCACCAGGGGATAAAATGGTGTTAAACACCCAACCAATGAAGGTGTCTCCACAATTATCTGAATACTACACTGTGAACCGAGTCCTTTCACTTGAACACCTAGAGATCATCAAAGAGGAGAATGGAAGGAAGTTCACAGTAAGAGGAGAAAAGCTGAGGCACTATGATTTTCAACCTCCATGATCAAAGAATGAAGGATATCAAGCTAGTGACATTAAAAGAGCGCTTGTTGGGAGGCAACTGGTGCGCGAAATTGTGAACAATACTTTTCACAACTCTCATAACCCCCGGTCATGAACTCCAAAAACTTGGTAGCTCAATTCCATGGCATTACACAACTTCGCACAACTAACCAGCAAGTGCACTGGGTCGTCCAAGTAATACCTTACGTGAGTAAGGGTCGATCCCACGGAGATTGTTAGTATGAAGCAAGCTATGGTCATCTTGTAAATCTTAGTCAGGCAGACTCAAATGGATATGGTGATGAACGAAAATAACATAAAAGATAAAGATAGAGATACTTATGTAATTCATTGGTAGGAGCTTCAGATAAGCGCATGAAGATGCCTTCCCTTCCGTCTCTCTGCTTTCCTACTGTCTTCATCCAATCCTTCTTATTCCTTTCCATGGCAAGCTTGTGTAGGGTTTCACCGTTGTCAATGGCTACCTCCCATCCTCTCAGTGAAAACGATTGCATATGCTCTGTCACAGCACGCGGAATTCAGCTGTCGGTTCTCGGTCAGGCCAGAATAGAATCCATTGATTCTTTTGCGTCTGTCACTAACGCCCCGCCTGCTAGGAGTTTGAAGCACGTCACAGTCATTCAATCATTGAATCCTACTCAGAATACCACAGACAAGGTTTAGACCTTCCGGATTCTCTTGAATTCTGCCATCAGTTCTCGCCTATACCACGAAGATTCCGGTTAAAGAATCCAAGAGATAAACATTAGAGCCTCGTTTGCTTGTAGAACAAGAGTGGTTGTCAGTCACTTTGTTCATGAGTGAGAATGATGATGAGCATCACATAATCATCACATTCATCATGTTCTTGGGTGCAAATGAATATCTTGGACAAAGAACAAGCGGAGTTGAATAGAAGAACAAATAGTAATTGCATTAATACTCGAGGTACAGCAGAGCTCCACACCTTAATCTATGGTGTGTAGAAACTCCACCGTTGAAAATACATAAGAACAAAAGTGATCATTGGTTTCGGCCCCAGAGAGGGAACCAGAGGAACCAAGATCTGATCTAAGAACTAGATGTCCGAAGATGAAAATACAATAGTAAAAGGTTCTATATATAGAAAACTAGTAGTCTAGGGTTTACAAAGATGAGTAAATGACATAAAAATCCACTTCCGGGCCCACTTGGTGTGTGCTTGGGCTGAGCAATGAAGCAATTTCGTGTAGAGACTCTTCTTGGAGTTAAACGCCAGCTTTTATGCCAGTTTGGGCGTTTAACTCCCATTTAGGTGCCAGTTCCGGCGTTTAACGCTGGGATTCCTGAGGGTGACTTTGAGCGCCGGTTTGGGCCATCAAATCTTGGGCAAAGTATGGACTATCATATATTGCTGGAAAGCCCAGGATGTCTACTTTCCAACGCCGTTAAGAGCGCGCCAATTGGGCTTCTGTAGCTCCAGAAAATCCACTTCGAGTGCAGGGAGGTCAGAACCCAACAGCATCTGCAGTCCTTTTCAGTCTCTGGATCAGATTTTTGCTCAGGTCCCTCAATTTCAGCCAGAAAATACCTGAAATCACAGAAAAACACACAAACTCCTAGTAAAGTCCAGAAAAGTGAATTTTAACTAAAAACTAATAAAAATATACTAAAAACTAACTAAATCCTACTAGAAACATACTAAAAACAATGCCAAAAAGTGTATAAATTATCCGCTCATCACAACACCAAACTTAAATTGTTGCTTGTCCTCAAGCAACTGAAAATCAAATAAGATAAAAAGAAGAGAATATACTATAGACTCCAAATTATCAATGAAACTTAGCTCCAAATTAGATGAGCGGGACTAGTAGCTTTTTGCCTCCGAACAGTTTTGGCATCTCACTTTATCCTTTGAAATTCAGAATGATTGGCTTCTTTAGGAACTCAGAATCCAGATAGTGTTATTGATTCTCCTAGTTAAGTATGATGATTCTTGAACACAGCTACTTACTGAGTCTTGGCCGTGGCCCAAAGCACTCTGTCTTCCAGTATTACCACCGGATACATACATGCCACAGACACATAATTGGGTGAACCTTTTTAGATTGTGACTCAGCTTTGCTAAAGTCCCCAATTAGAGGTGTCCAGGGTTCTTAAGCACACTCTTTTTGCCTTGGATCACAACTTTATTCTTTCTTTTTCTTTCTCTTTTTTTTTTTCGTTTTTCTCCTTCCCCTTTTTTTTGTATTCACTGCTTTTTCTTGCTTCAAGAATCATTTTTATGATTTTTCAGATCCTCAGTAACATGTCTCCTTTTTCATCATTCTTTCAAGAGCCAACAATTTTAACATTCATGAACAACAAATTCAAAAGACATATGCACTGTTCAAGCATACATTCAGAAAACAAAAGTATTGTCACCACATCAAACTAATTAAGCTAGTTTTAAAGATGAATTTGAAATCCTGTACTTCTTGTTCTTTTGTAATAAAAACACTTTTCTTTTAAGAAAGGTGATGGATTCATAGGACATTCATAACTTTAAGGCATAGACACTAAGACACTAATGATCATAAGACACAAACATAGATAAACATAAAGCATAATTTTCGAAAAACAAAAAATAAAGAACAAGGAGATTAAAGAACGGGTCCACCTCAGTGATGGCGGCTTGTTCTTCCCTTTTGAAGGTCTTATGGAGTGCTTGAGCTCCTCAATGTCTCTTCCTTGTCTTTGTTGCTCCTCTCTTAGTTGTCCCATGTTGGAACTCAATTCTCCTAGGGAGGTGTTAATTTGCTCCCAATAGTCTTGTGGAGAAAAGTGCATCCCTTGAGGCATCTCAGGGATCTCATGATGAGAGGGGTCTCTTGTTTGCTCCATCCTTTTCTTAGTGATGGGCTTGAGGTCATGCCTTCTCAGTTGAACCGGCTTCCCTCATGAATTTCTCTTCCATTGGGCGTCCTCTTCACAGATATCTATGAGGACTTGGTCCAACCTTTTGATCAAAGTTGACCCTTCTTCATGGCCACAACTTCATAGAAGTGGTCTTGATGCACCCTTGAGATGAATCTCACCATCTCTCATGACTCGGAGGTAGAAGCTTTTGCCTTCCCTTTCCTCTTTCTAGAGGTTTCTCCGGCCTTGGATGCCATAAATGGTTATGGAAAAACAAAAAGCAATGCTTTTACCACACCAAACTTAAAAGGTTTGCTCGTCCTCGAGCAAAAGAAGAAAGAAGAGAGTAGAAGAAGAAATGGAGGAGAGGGAGATGGCCTTGTGGTTCGGCCAAAAGGGGAAGAAGTAGTGTTTAGGGTGTGTGAAAATGAAGGAGTGAAGATGATAGTGGGATTTGATAGGTGGGGGGTTTTTGGGAGAGAGGTGTTGAGGTGATTGGTGAATGAGTGAAGAAAAAGAGAGAGTGGTGGGGTTGGTGGGGATCCTATGGGGTCCACAGATCCTGTGGTGTCAAGGAAAAGTCATCCCTGCACCAAATGGCATTCAAAATCACGTTTTGAGCCATTTCTGGCGTTAAACGCCGGGCTGGTGCCCATTCCTGGCGTTTAACGCCAGGTTCTTGCCCTTTTCTGGCGTTTAACGCCAGTCTGGTGCCCCTTTCTGGCGTTAAACACCCAGAATGGTGCCAGACTGGGCGTTAAACGCCTAACTGCTAGCCTCACTGGCGTTTAAACGCCAGTGGGTTCTTCCTCCAGGGTGTGCTATTTTTCTTCCTGTTTTTCATTCTGTTTTTGCTTTTACAATTGATTTTGTGTCTTCTTATGATCATCAACCTACAAAAAACATAAAATAACAAAAGAAAATAGAAAAAAATATAACATTGGGTTGCCTCCCAACAAGCGCTTCTTTAATGTCAGTAGCTTGACAGATGGCTCTCATGGAGCCTCACAAATGATCAGAGCAATGTGGGAACCTCCCAACACCAAACTTAGAGATTGAATGTGGGGGTTCAACACCAAACTTAGAGTTTGGTTGTGGCCTCCCAACACCAAACTTAGAGTTTGACTGTGGGGGCTCTGTTTGACTCTGATTTGAGAGAAGCTCTTCAAGCTTCCTCTCCATGGTGACAGAGGGATATCCTTGAGCCTTAAACACAAAGGATTCTTCATTCACTTGAATGATCAGTTCGCCTCTATCAACATGAATCACAGCCTTTGCTGTGGCTAGGAAGGGTCTGCCAAGGATGATGGTTTCATCCACGCACTTCCCAGTCTCTAGGACTATAAAATCAGCAGGGATGTAATGGTCTTCAATCTTCACCAAAACATCCTCTACAAGTCCATGAGCTTGTTTTCTTGAGTTGTCTGCCATCTCTAATGAGATTCTTGCAGCTTGCACCTCAAAGATCCCTAGCTTCTCCATTACAGAGAGAGGCATGAGGTTTACACTTGACCCTAAGTCACACAGAGCCTTCTTGAAGGTCATGGTGCCTATGGTACAAGGTATTGAAAACTTCCCAGGATCTTGTCTCTTTTGAGGTAATTTCTGCCTAGACAAGTCATCCAGTTCTTTGGTGAGCAAAGGAGGTTTATTCTCCCAAGTCTCATTTCCAATTAACTTGTCATTTAGCTTCATGATTGCTCCAAGGTATTTAGCAACTTGCTCTTCAGTGACATACTCATCCTCTTCAGAGGAAGAATACTCATCAGAGCTCATGAAAGGCAGAAGTAAGTCCAATGGAATCTCTATGGTCTCATTTTGAGCTTCAGATTCCCATGGTTCCTCATTGGGGAACTCAATGGAGGTCAGTGCACGCCCATTGAGGTCTTCCTCAGTGGCGTTCACTGCCTTTTCTTCCTCTCCAAATTCGGCCATGTTGATGGCCTTGCACTCTCCTTTTGGATTTTCTTCTGTATTGCTTGGAAGAGTACTTGGAGGGAGTTCAGTAATTTTCTTGCTCAGCTTTCCCACTTGTGCCTCCAAATTCCTAATGGAGGACCTTATTTCAGTCATGAAACTTTGAGTGGTTTTGATTAGATCAGAGACCATGGTTGCTAAGTCAGAGGGGTTCTGCTTAGAATTCTCTGTCTGTTGCTGAGAAGATGATGGGAAAGGCTTGCCATTGCTAAACCTGTTTCTTCCACCATTATTGTTGTTGAAACCTTGTTGAGGTCTCTGTTGATTCTTCCATGAGAAATTTGGGTGATTTCTCCATGAAGAATTATAGGTGTTTCCATAGGGTTCTCCTAGGTAATTCACCTCTTCCATTGAAGGGTTCTCAGGATCATAGGCTTCTTCTTCAGATGAAGCATCCTTAGTACTGCTTGGTGCATTTTGCATTCCAGACAGACTTTGAGAAATCAAATTGACTTGTTGAGTCAATATCTTGTTCTGAGCCAGAATGGCATTCAGAGTATCAATCTCAAGAACTCCTTTCTTCTGACTTGTCCCATTGTTCACAGGATTCCTTTCAGAAGTGTACATGAATTGGTTATTTGCAACCATTTCAATCAGCTCTTGAGCTTCTGTAGGCGTCTTCTTCAAATGAAGAGATCCTCCAGCAGAGCTATCCAGAGACATCTTGGATAGTTCAGAGAGACCATCATAGAAAATACCTATGATGCTCCATTCAGAAAGCATGTCAGAAGGACACTTTCTGATTAATTGTTTGTATCTTTCCCAAGCTTCATAGAGGGATTCTCCATCCTTCTGTCTGAAGGTTTGGACTTTCACTCTAAGCTTGCTCAATTTTTGAGGTGGAAAGAACTTTGCCAAGAAGGCATTGACTAGCTTTTCCCAAGAGTCCAGGCTTTTTTTAGGTTGAGAATCCAACCATGTTCTAGCTCTGTCTCTTACAGCAAAAGGGAATAGCATAAGTCTATAGACCTCAGGGTCTACCCCATTAGTCTTGACAGTGTCACAGATTTGCAAGAATTCAGCTAAGAACTGATGAGGATCTTCCAGTGGAAGTCCATGGAACTTGCAATTCTGTTGCATTAGAGAAACTAATTGAGGCTTAAGCTCAAAGTTGTTTGCTCCAATGGCAGGGATAGAGATGCTTCTCCCATAGAAGTCGGGAGTAGGTGCAGTAAAGTCACCCAGCACCTTCCTTGCATTGTTGGCATTGTTGTTGTTTTCGGCTGCCATGGGTTCTTCTTCTTTGAAGAATTCGGTCAGGTCCTCAATAAAGAGTTGTGCCTTAGCTTCTCTTAGCTTTCGCTTCAAGGTCCTTTCAGGTTTAGGGTCAGCTTCCACAAGAATGCCTTTGTCTTTGTTCCTGCTCATATGAAAGAGAAGAGAACAAGAAAATATGGAATCCTCTATGTCACAGTATAGAGATTCCTTGAGGTGTCAGAGGAAGAAAAATGGAAGATAGAGGTAGAAAATTCGAACTTATCAAAGAAGATGGAGTTCGAATTTTGCATCAAGGAATAGTGTTAGTCCATAAATAGAAGGATGTGAGAAGAAGGGAAGTAATTTTCGAAAATTAAGTAAAAGATTTTGAAAACATTTTGAAAAACACTTAATTGATTTTCGAAAATAAGAGTGGAAAAGAAATCAAGTGATTTTTGAAAAAGATTTTGAAATTAGAAATAAGAAAAGATTTGATTGAAAACTATTTTGAAAAAGATGTGATTAAAAAGATTTGATTGAAAAGTTATGGTTTTAAAAAGATATGATTGAAAAGATATGATTTGAAAACAATTTTAAAAGATTTGATTTTTAAAAATTAATGACTTGCCTAACAAGAAAAGATATGATTCAAACATTAAACCTTTCTCAACAGAAAAGGCAACATACTTAAAATGTTCAATCAAATCATTAATTGTTAGTAAGTATCTTTGAAAAATGAAAGAAATTGATTTTGAAAACATTTGATTGAAAAGATATGATTTGAAAAAGATTTGATTTTGAAAAACTTTGAAAACTTGAAAAAAATTGATTTTGAAAACAAAATCCTCCACCTTGTGCCATCCTGGCGTTAAATGCCTAGAATGGTGCACATTCTGGCGTTTAACGCCCAAACTACTACCCTTTTGGGCGTTAAACGCCCAGCCAGGCACCCTGGCTGGCGTTTAAACGCCAGTCTGTCTTCTTCACTGGGCATTTTTGAATGCCCAGCTTTTTCTGTGTGATTCCTCTGCAGTATGTTCTGAATCTTCAATTCTCTGTATTATTGACTTGAAAAGACACAAATTAAAAATATTTTTGGATTTTTAATAATAAAGAATAATCAAAATGCAACTAAAATCAAATAATAATGCATGCAAGACACCAAACTTAGCAGTTTGTATACCATTGACACTAAAAAAATGAGAATGCATATAACAAAACACTCAAGTCAATAGAATTCAAAGATCAAAACAAAGAAATCATCAAGAACAACTTGAAGATCAATGAGGACACATGCATGAATGCAATAAGAACAGAAACATGCAATTGACACCAAACATAAAATTAGACACTAGACTCAAACAAGAGATATTTTTGGTTTTTATGATTTTGTAATTTTTTTTTTGCTTTTTTCGAAAATTAAGTGAAAAGGAAAATAAAGGTATCAAAATTCTTAATAAGAATTCCAAGAATCATGCAATGTTAGTCTAAAGCTTTAGTCTAAAGGAATTAGACATGGCTGGCCAAGCTTCAGCAGGACATTGCATTCAAGATCTAAATTGATGAGAATCAATCAGCTTTGGTGATGATAAGAACATCACCTTGAAACACTAGAATTCATTCTTAAGAACTCTGAAGAAAAATACCTAATCTAAGCAACAAGATGAACCGTCAGTTGTCCATACACAAACAATCCCCGGCAACGGCGCCAAAAACTTGGTGCGCGAAATTGTGAACAATACTTTTCACAACTCTCATAACCCCGGTCATGAACTCCAAAAACTTGGTAGCTCAATTCCATGGCATTACACAACTTCGCACAACTAACCAGCAAGTGCACTGGGTCGTCCAAGTAATACCTTACGTGAGTAAGGGTCGATCCCACGGAGATTGTTAGTATGAAGCAAGCTATGGTCATCTTGTAAATCTTAGTCAGGCAGACTCAAATGGATATGGTGATGAACGAAAATAACATAAAAGATAAAGATAGAGATACTTATGTAATTCATTGGTAGGAGCTTCAGATAAGCGCATGAAGATGCCTTCCCTTCCGTCTCTCTGCTTTCCTACTGTCTTCATCCAATCCTTCTTATTCCTTTCCATGGCAAGCTTGTGTAGGGTTTCACCGTTGTCAATGGCTACCTCCCATCCTCTCAGTGAAAACGATTGCATATGCTCTATCACAGCACGCGGAATTCAGCTGTCGGTTCTCGGTCAGGCCGGAATAGAATCCATTGATTCTTTTGCGTCTGTCACTAACGCCCCGCCTGCTAGGAGTTTGAAGCACGTCACAGTCATTCAATCATTGAATCCTACTCAGAATACCACAGACAAGGTTTAGACCTTCCGGATTCTCTTGAATGCTGCCATCAGTTCTCGCCTATACCACGAAGATTCCGGTTAAAGAATCCAAGAGATAAACATTAGAGCCTCGTTTGCTTGTAGAACAAGAGTGGTTGTCAGTCACTTTGTTCATGAGTGAGAATGATGATGAGCGTCACATAATCATCACATTCATCACGTTCTTGGGTGCAAATGAATATCTTGGACAAAGAACAAGCGGAGTTGAATAGAAGAACAAATAGTAATTGCATTAATACTCGAGGTACAGCAGAGCTCCACACCTTAATCTATGGTGTGTAGAAACTCCACCGTTGAAAATACATAAGAACAAAAGTGATCATTGGTTTCGGCCCCAGAGAGGGAACCAGAGGAACCAAGATCTGATCTAAGAACTAGATGTCCGAAGATGAAAATACAATAGTAAAAGGTTCTATATATAGAAAACTAGTAGCCTAGGGTTTACAGAGATGAGTAAATGACATAAAAATCCACTTCTGGGCCCACTTGGTGTGTGCTTGGGCTGAGCAATGAAGCAATTTCGTGTAGAGACTCTTCTTGGAGTTAAACGCCAGCTTTTATGCCAGTTTGGGCGTTTAACTCCCATTTAGGTGCCAGTTCCGGCGTTTAACGCTGGGATTCCTGAGGGTGACTTTGAGCGCCGGTTTGGGCCATCAAATCTTGGGCAAAGTATGGACTATCATATATTGCTGGAAAGCCCAGAATGTCTACTTTCCAACGCCGTTGAGAGCGCGCCAATTGGGCTTCTGTAGCTCCAGAAAATCCACTTCGAGTGCAGGGAGGTCAGAATCCAACAGCATCTGCAGTCCTTTTCAGTCTCTGGATCAGATTTTTGCTCAGGTCCCTCAATTTCAGCCAGAAAATACCTGAAATCACAGAAAAACACACAAACTCATAGTAAAGTCCAGAAAAGTGAATTTTAACTAAAAACTAATAAAAATATACTAAAAACTAACTAAATCCTACTAGAAACATACTAAAAACAATGCCAAAAAGTGTATAAATTATCCGCTCATCAGCAACCCAACATGAGGTAGTTTTCTTTTCATAGCTTTTTCAATAAAAGGTTGAATAATTGGTATGTATCGCAAGGAGCTAAGTTTGGTGTTCCACACCAAAACAAATTAAGAGAGAATGAAGCATTCTAAGTTTGGTGTTTCACCAAAAATTTGATCTAAAAACACGTTCTCACTTTCTGCCTAATGCTAGCTCCAAGCAATCAGACAAATCATTCAACCATTTAATTGCTTTCTAGTTTTTAGTTTTACTGCCTTTGGCAAAGATAGGAGAATTTTGCATATGGTTACTTTGATGCATAAAAAGCATGGCAAGGGACTAAGTTTGGTGTTCACACACCAAAGTAAGTTCAAAAGCCTACAAGAAAGTCCTGCACACTAACCAGTCACCTAAGGGCTTGAGAAACAAGCAACTTCCATTTACTCTGCAGGAATTCAGTCACCCTCTTGGGAGGGCTGCACATCATTAGCCGAGAGTAAAGAGAAGAAGCCACCAAGAAGTTGTATTGTCACTTAATTCCATTGAATTACTCTATATTGGAAGTTTGAATGTGCCCGTCTTAACAGTAACTGTTAGAAGTCCTTGCATCTTATCTGCTTCACTTTGCAATAAGTAGGCTAGCCTAAGTATGTGTTTGTGTGTATTTACTTTCACTTAACTGAATGCATGTTTTGTCCCCTAAGTCTTTTCAATTCAATAAAAGAAATGTTTGAAACATGAAGTAAGATGATTCATTGTTAGCTAGAAGTAAAATAATAGTAAGTGGTGGTATGTATGCTTGATTGAGTGGTGGCTCACTTATAGTGAATAAAAGGAATAGATTGTCTTCTTTCTAAGTGTAAACTAGCTCACTGTCTATGAATCTCAATCAAATAAAAGTCCTTGGTTAAAAAGAAAAAAATAAAAAGAGAAAAGAAAAGCTAAGTATGACAGCAGAACAAAAGAAAAAAAAAGAAATAAAGCTAGACACCAATAGCTTGAACCTTAGAATATATGCCTGTGGTGTCTTTGTATTAGGATCTGCTTGGATTATTAAGTTCTTTGGAGTGCATCAACACTTGGTAACTTGGGTTAACTAACCCGGGATTATCAACTGAAAGTCCACTATCAAGAGCAACCTAGCTACAAGACATTTAGTAACCCAAAGAGGTGCTGGGCATCAATGTTCTAAGAAGGAATGTGAGCCAAGTGTCTACAGTGAATAATGTGTTGAGCACAAATAAAGTAAAAGAAAAGAATTGCTGCACACATGACACTGAGCTGAATGTTACAAAAAAGGAAAATAAATAGAAACAACCATTAAGGACAAGTAAATAATGAGAGGTCATAGCAGTATGTTAGTTGATGCTTGAAGGAGACTTTCTATGCCTAAAATCAATAAGAAGTGAGTTGTTGCATATCTGCATAAAACCCCATGAGTTACCAATAATACTTTGCTAGCATGAACATTCTCTTCCATTTCATTCTTTCTTCTTAATAAGTCTTTTCTTGCTTGGGGGCAAGCAAGCTTTAAGTTTGGTGTTGTGATGACAAGTCATCTTAGCCTAGTTTTACTAGTCTTTTTCTTTGATTTTCATTGGGTTTTATGCACTTTCTTAAGCCATAAGTAAGCCAATTAGGTAGAATTTCATGTTTCCTTTGATTCAATCAATCATGGATAAATTGATGTATTTTCATGAGATTTTGTGCTATAATTGTCATATATTATGAAAGAGAAACAATCTCATGATTTGGAGCATAGCTTTGATGCTTTTAATTGATTGATGATAGGTGAAAAAGCTTTGAAGAAGGTTGAAGAAAAGGAGATGGCAAGGGCAAAAAGGAGGACTCACGTTTGAGCTAAAGTTTGCCTTAAACTTAAGCTCAAACGTGAGTGGTGCGCGAAATTGTGAACTATACTTTTTCACAACTCTCATAATCCCTGGTAATGGCTCCAAAAACTTGGTGCGCTCAATACCATGGCATTACACAACTTCGCACAACTAACCAGCAAGTGCACTGGGTCGTCCAAGTAATAAACCTTACGTGAGTAAGGGTCGATCCCACGGAGATTGTTAGTATTGAAGCAAGCTATGGTCATCTTGTAAATCTTAGTCAGGCAAACTCAGATATATATGGTGATGAACGAAAATAACATAAAAGATAAAGATAGTGATACTTATGTAATTCATTGGTAGGAACTTCAGATAAGCGCATGAAGATGCCTTCCCTTCCGTCTCTCTGCTTTCCTACTGTCTTCATCCAATCCTTCTTACTCCTTTCCATGGCAAGCTCGTGTAGGGTTTTACTGTTGTCAGCAGCTACCTCCCATCCGCGCAGTGAAAGCTAATGCACGCACTCTGTCACAGTACTGCCAATCACCGGTTTGGTTCCCTCCCCTACCGGAATAGAATCACTCTTTTGCGTCTGTCACTAACGCCCAGTAGGTTACAGGTTTGAAGCATGTCACAGTCATTCAATCATTGAATCCTACTCAGAATACCACAGACAAGGTTTAGACCTTCCGGATTCTCTTGAATGCTGCCATCAGGTCCTGCCTATACCACGAAGATTCCGATTAAAGAATCCAAGAGATATTCACTAAGCCTCAGATGCTTGTAGAACAAGAATGGTTGTCAGTCACCTTGTTCATGGGTGAGGATGGTGATGGGCGTCAATCATCACCTTCATCATGTTGAAGAACAAGTGATATCTTGGATAAAGAACAAGCGGAATTGAATAGAAGAACAATAGTAATTGCATTAATACTCGAGGTACAGCAGAGCTCCACACCTTAATCTATGGTGTGTAGAAACTCCACCGTTGAAAATACATAAGCATAAGGTCTAGGCATGGCCGTGAGGCCAGCCTCCCAATGATCTAAGATAGCATAAAATTAGAAGATAGCTACCCAGATGAAAGATACAATGGTAAAAGGTCCTATATATAGAGAACTAGTAGCTTAGGGTGTACAGAGATGAGTAAATGACATAAAAATCCACTTCCGGGCCCACTTGGTGTGTGCTTGGGCTGAGCAATGAAGCATTTTCGTGTAGAGACTCTCCTTGGAGTTAAACGCCAGCTTTTATGCCAGTTTGGGCGTTTAACTCCCAATTAGGTGCCAGTTCCGGCGTTTAACGCTGGAATTTCTTGAGGTGACTTTGAACGCCGGTTTGGGCCATCAAATCTTGGGCAAAGTATGGACTATCATATATTGCTGGAAAGCCCAGGATGTCTACTTTCCAACGCCGTTGAGAGCGCGCCAATTGGGCTTCTGTAGCTCCAGAAAATCCACTTCGAGTGCAGGGAGGTCAGAATCCAACAGCATCTGCAATCCTTTTGAGTCTATGGATCAGATTTTTGCTCAGATCCCTCAATTTCAGCCAGAAAATACCTGAAATCACAAAAAACACACAAACTCATAGTAAAGTCCAGAAAAGTGAATTTTAATTAAAAACTAATAAAAATATACTAAAAACTAACTAAAAGATACTAAAAACATACTAAAAACAATGCCAAAAAGCATACAAATTATCCGCTCATCACAACACCAAACTTAAATTGTTGCTTGTCCCCAAGCAACTGAAAATCAAATAAGATAAAAAGAAGAGAATATACTATAGACTCCAAATTATCAATGAAACTAAGCTCCAAATTAGATGAGCGGGACTAGTAGCTTTTTGCCTCCGAACAGTTTTGGCATCTCACTTTATCCTTTGAAATTCAGAATGATTGGCTTCTTTAGGAACTCAGAATCCAGATAGTGTTATTGATTCTCTTAGTTAAGTATGATGATGCTTGAACACAGCTACTTATTGAGTCTTGGCCGTGGCCCAAAGCACTCTGTCTTCCAGTATTACCACCGGATACATACATGCCACAGACACATAATTGGGTGAACCTTTTCAGATTGTGACTCAGCTTTGCTAAAGTCCCCAATTAGAGGTGTCCAGGGTTCTTAAGCACACTCTTATTGCCTTGGATCACAACTTTATTTCTTTCTTTTTCTTTCTTTTCTCTTTCTCCCTTTTTTTTTTCGTTTTTCTCCTTCTTTTTCTCTTTTTTTTTTTATTCACTGCTTTTTCTTGCTTCAAGAATCATTTTTATGATTTTTTCAGATCCTCAGTAACATGTCTCCTTTTTCATCATTCTTTCAAGAGCCAACAATTTTAACATTCATGAACCACAAATTCAAAAGACATATGCACTGTTTAAGCATACATTCAGAAAACAAAAAGTATTGTCACCACATCAAACTAATTAAGCTAGTTTTAAAGATGAATTTGAAATCCTGTACTTCTTGTTCTTTTGTGATAAAAACAGTTTTCATTTAAGAAAGGTGATGGATTCATATTCATAGCTTTAAGGCATAGACACTAAGACACTAATGATCATAAGACACAAACATGGATAAACATAAAGCATAATTTTCGAAAAACAGAAGAATAAAGAACAAGGAGATTAAAGAACGGGTCCACCTTAGTGATGGCGGCTCTTTCTTCTTCTTGAAGATCCTATGGAGTGCTTGAGCTCCTCAATGTCTCTTCCTTGTCTTTGTTGCTCCTCTCTCATGATCCTTTGATCTTCTCCAATTTCATGGAGGAGGATGGCATGTTCTTGGTGCTCTACCCTTAGTTGTCCCATGTTGGAACTTAATTCTCCTAGGGAGGTGTTCAGTTGCTCCCAATAGTCTTGTGGAGGAAAGTGCATCCCTTGAGGTATCTCAGGGATCTCATGATGAGAGGGGTCTCTTGTTTGCTCCATCTTCTTCTTGGTGATGGGCTTGAGGTCATGCCTTCTCAGTTGAACCGGCTTTGGATGCCATAAATGGTTATGGAAAAACAAAGAGCAATGCTTTTACCACACCAAACTTAAAAGGTTTGCTCGTCCTCGAGCAAAAGAAGAAAGAAGGGAGTAGAAGAAGAAGAAATGGAGGAGAGGGAGATGGCTTTGTGGTTAGGCCAAAAGGGGAAGAAGTAGTAGTTTGAATTTGGATGGTGAGGTAAGTGGGGTTTTATGGAGGTGAGTGGTGAAGAGAGAGATGGGATTTGATAGGTGAGGGGTTTGTGGGGATCCTGTGGGGTCCACAGATCCTTAGGTGTCAAGGAAAAGTCATCCCCGCACCAAATGTTGCTTAAAATCACGTTTTGAGCTATTTCTGGCGTTAAACACCGGGCTGGTGCCCATTCCTGGCGTTTAACGCCAGGTTGTTGCCCTTTACTGGCGTTTAACGCCAGTCTGGTGCCCCTTTCTGGCGTTAAACGCCCAGAATGGTGCCAGACTGGGCGTTAAACGCCCAACAGCTAGCATTACTGGCGTTTGAACGCCAGCTTCTTCTCCTCCAGGGTGTGCTGTTTTTCTTCCTGTTTTTCATTTTGTTTTTGCTTTTTCAATGGATTTTGTGACTTCTTATGATCATCAACCTACAAAAAAAAAAGATAAAATAACAAAAGGAAATAGTTAATTATAAAACATTGGGTTGCCTCCCAACAAGCGCTTCTTTAATGTCATTAGCTTGACAGAGGACTCTCATGGAGCCTCAGAAATGCTCAGAACCGTGTTGGAACCTCCCAACACCAAACTTAGAGTTTGAATGTGGGGGTTCAACACCAAACTTAGAGTTTGGTTGTGGCCTCCCAACACCAAACTTAGAGTTTGACTGTGGGGGCTCTGCTTGGCTCTGTTTTGAGAGAAGCTCTTCATGCTTCCTCTCCATGATGATAGAGGGATGTCCTTGGGCCTTAAACACCAAGGATTCTCCATTCACTTGAATGATCAACGCTCCTCTATCAACATCAATCACAGCCTTTGCTGTGGCTAGGAAGGGTCTGCCAAGGATGATGGATTCATCCATGCACTTCCCAGTCTCTAGGACTATGAAGTCAGTAGGGATGTAATGGTCTTCAATCTTCACCAAAACATTCTCTACAAGTCCATGAGCTTGTTTTCTTGAGTTGTCTGCCATCTCTATGAGATTCTTGCAGCTTGCACCTCAAAGATCCCTAATTTCTCCATTACAGAGAGGGGCATGAGGTTTACACTTGACCCTAAGTGACACAAGGCCTTCTTGAAGGTCATGGTGCCTATGGTACAAGGTATAGAAAACTTCCCAGGATCTTGCCTCTTTTGAGGCAGTTTCTGCCTAGACAAGTCATCCAGTTCTTTGGTGAGCAAGGGAGGTTCATCCTCCCAAGTCTCATTTCCAAATAACTTGTCATTTAGCTTCATGATTGCTCCAAAGTATTTAGCAACTTGCTCTTCAGTGACATACTCATCCTCTTCAGAGGAAGAATACTCATCAGAGCTCATGAATGGCAGAAGTAAGTCCAATGGAATCTCTATGGTCTCATTTTGAGCCTCAGATTCCCATTGGAACTCAGAGGAGATTGGTGCACGCCCACTGAGGTCTTCCTCAGTGGCGTCTTCCTCCTCTCTTTCCTCTCCACATTCGGCCATGGTTATGGCTTTGCACTCTCCTTTTGGATTTTCTTCTGTATTACTTGGGAGTACTAGGAGGGAGTTCAGTAATTTTCTTGCTCAGCTGACCCACTTGTCCTTCCAAATTTCTGATGGAGGACCTTGTTTCATTCATGAAGCTTTGAGTGGTCTTTATTAGATCAGAGACCATTGTTGCTAAGTCAGAAGTATTCTGCTTAGAACTCTCTGTCTGTTGCTGAGAAGATGATGGAAAAGGCTTGTTATTGCCAAGCCTGTTTCTTCCACCATTATTATTGAAACCTTGTTGAGGTCTCTCTTGATTCTTCCATGAGAAATTTGGGTGATTTCTCCATGAAGAATTATAGGTGTTTCCATAGGGTTCTCCTAGGTAATTCACCTCTTCCATTGAAGGGTTCTCAGGATCATAAGCTTCTTCCTCAGATGAAGCATCCTTAGTACTGTTTGGTGCATTTTGCATTCCAGACAGACTTTGAGAAATCAAATTGACTTGTTGAGTCAATATTTTATTCTGAGCCAAAATGGCGTTCAGAGTGTCAATCTCAAGAACTCCTTTCTTCTGATTAGTCCCATTGTTCACAGGATTTCTTTCAGAAGTGTACATGAATTGGTTATTTGCAACCATTTCAATGAGCTCTTGAGCTTCTGTAGGCGTCTTCTTCAGATGAAGAGATCCTCCAGCAGAGCTATCCAAAGACATCTTGGATAGTTCAGAGAGACCATCATAGAAAATACCTATGATGCTCCATTCAGAAAGCATGTCAGAGGGACATTTTCTGATTAATTGTTTGTATCTTTCCCAAGCTTCATAGAGGGATTCTCCATCCTTCTGTCTGAAGGTTTGGACTTCCACTCTAAGCTTACTCCATTTTTGAGGTGGAAAGAACTTTGCCAAGAAGGCATTGACTAGCTTTTCCCAAGAGTCCAGGCTATCTTTAGGTTGTGAGTCCAACCATATTCTAGCTCTGTCTCTTATAGCAAAAGGGAATAGCATCAGTCTATAGACCTCAGGGTCAACCCCATTAGTCTTGACTGTGTCACAGATTTGCAAGAACTCAGCTAAAAACTGATGAGGATCTTCCATTGGAAGTCCATGGAACTTGCAATTCTGTTGCATTAGAGAAACTAATTGAGGCTTAAGCTCAAAGTTGTTTGCTCTAATGGCAGGGATAGAGATGCTTCTCCCATAGAAGTTGGGAGTAGGTGCAGTAAAGTCACCCAGCACCTTCCTTGCATTGTTGGCATTGTTGTTGTTTTCGGCTGCCATGGGTTCTTCTTCTTTGAAGAATTCGGTCAGGTCCTCTAAAGAGAGTTGTGCTTTGGCTTCTCTTAGCTTTCTCTTCAAGGTCCTTTCGGGTTCAGGATCAGCTTCACCAAGAATGCCTTTGTCTCTGCTCCTGCTCATATGAAAGAGAAGAGAAAAAGAAAATGTGGAATCCTCTAGTCACAGTATAGAGATTCCTTGAAATGTCAGAGGAAAAGAGAAATAGAAAGAAGAAGGAGAAGAAGAATTCGAACTTTAATTAGATAAGGTTCGAATTGTGCATTTAGAAGGAGTGGTACTCCATAAATAGAAGGATGTGGGAAGGAGGGAAGAGAATTTTCGAAAATTCAATTAAAAGATTTTGAAAACATTTTGAAAATTTGATTGATAATTTTCGAAAATTAAGAGTGAAAAAGAAATCAAGTGATTTTTGAAAAAGATTTTGAAATTAGAAATTAAAAGATTTGATTGAAAACTTAATTTGAAAAAGATGTGATTAAAAAGATGTGATTGAGAAGATATGATTTGAAAACAATTTTAAAAGATATGATTTGAAAACAATTTGAAAAGATATGATTTTGAAAATTACTGACTTGCCTAACAAGAAAAGATATGATTCAAACATAAAACCTTCCTCAATAGAAAAAGGCAAAAATGTTCAATCAAATCATTAATTGTTAGTAAGTATCTTTGAAAAAGGAAAGAAATTGATTTTGAAAACATTTGATTGAGAAGATATGATTTGAAAAAGATTTGGTTTTGAAAAACTTTGAAAACTTGAAAAAAAATTGATTTGAAAACAAAATCTTCCCCCTAGCACCATCCTGGCGTTAAACGCCCAGAATGGTATACATTCTGGCGTTTAACGCCCAAAATGCTACCTCTTTGGGCGTTAAACGCCCAACCAGGTGCCCTGGCTGGCGTTTAAACGCCAGTCTGCCTTCTTCACTGGGCATTTTTGAATGCTCAGCTTTTTCTGTATAATTCCTCTGCAGTATGTTCTGAATCTTCAATTCTTTGTATCATTGACTTGAAAAGACACAAATTAAAAATATTTTTGGATTTTTAATAATTAAAATGCAACAGAATCAAATAACAATGCATGCAAGACACCAAACTTAGCAGTTTGTATACTATTGACACTAACTACATGAGAATGCATATGAGAAACACAAAACACTCAAGTCAATAGAATTCAAAGATCAAAACAAGAAAATCATCAAGAACAACTTGAAGATCATGAGGACACATGCATGAATGCAATAAGAACAGAAACATGCAATTGATACTAAACTTAAGATGAGACTCTAGACTCAAACAAGACATATTTTTGGATTTTATGATTTTGTAAATTTTTTTTTTCGAAAATTAAGTGAAAAGGAAAATAAAGGTATCAAATTCTTAATGAGAATTCCAGGAATCATGCAATGTTAGTCTAAAGCTTTAGTCTAAAGGAATTAGACATGGCCGGCCAAGCTTCAGCAGGACACTGCATTCAAGAGCTAAATTGATGAGAATCAATCAGCCTTGGTGATGATAAGAACATCACCTTGAAACACTAGAATTCATTCTTAAGAACTCTGAAGAAAAAATACCTAATCTAAGCAACAAGATGAACCGTCAGTTGTCCATACACAAGAACAATCCCCGGCAACGGCGCCAAAAACTTGGTGCGCGAAATTGTGAACTATACTTTTTCACAACTCTCATAATCCCTGGTAATGGCTCCAAAAACTTGGTGCGCTCAATACCATGGCATTACACAACTTCGCACAACTAACCAGCAAGTGCACTGGGTCGTCCAAGTAATAAACCTTACGTGAGTAAGGGTCGATCCCACGGAGATTGTTAGTATTGAAGCAAGCTATGGTCATCTTGTAAATCTTAGTCAGGCAAACTCAGATATATATGGTGATGAACGAAAATAACATAAAAGATAAAGATAGTGATACTTATGTAATTCATTGGTAGGAACTTCAGATAAGCGCATGAAGATGCCTTCCCTTCCGTCTCTCTGCTTTCCTACTGTCTTCATCCAATCCTTCTTACTCCTTTCCATGGCAAGCTCGTGTAGGGTTTACTGTTGTCAGCAGCTACCTCCCATCCGCGCAGTGAAAGCTAATGCACGCACTCTGTCACAGTACTGCCAATCACCGGTTTGGTTCCCTCCCCTACCGGAATAGAATCACTCTTTGCGTCTGTCACTAACGCCCAGTAGGTTACAGGTTTGAAGCATGTCACAGTCATTCAATCATTGAATCCTACTCAGAATACCACAGACAAGGTTTAGACCTTCCGGATTCTCTTGAATGCCGCCATCAGGTCCTGCCTATACCACGAAGATTCCGATTAAAGAATCCAAGAGATATTCACTAAGCCTCAGATGCTTGTAGAACAAGAATGGTTGTCAGTCACCTTGTTCATGGGTGAGGATGGTGATGGGCGTCAATCATCACCTTCATCATGTTGAAGAACAAGTGATATCTTGGATAAAGAACAAGCGGAATTGAATAGAAGAACAATAGTAATTGCATTAATACTCGAGGTACAGCAGAGCTCCACACCTTAATCTATGGTGTGTAGAAACTCCACCGTTGAAAATACATAAGCATAAGGTCTAGGCATGGCCGTGAGGCCAGCCTCCCAATGATCTAAGATAGCATAAAATTAGAAGATAGCTACCCAGATGAAAGATACAATGGTAAAAGGTCCTATATATAGAGAACTAGTAGCTTAGGGTGTACAGAGATGAGTAAATGACATAAAAATCCACTTCCGGGCCCACTTGGTGTGTGCTTGGGCTGAGCAATGAAGCATTTTCGTGTAGAGACTCTCCTTGGAGTTAAACGCCAGCTTTTATGCCATTTTGGGCGTTTAACTCCCAATTAGGTGCCAGTTCCGGCGTTTAACGCTGGAATTTCTTGAGGTGACTTTGAACGCCGGTTTGGGCCATCAAATCTTGGGCAAAGTATGGACTATCATATATTGCTGGAAAGCCCAGGATGTCTACTTTCCAACGCCGTTGAGAGCGTGCCAATTGGGCTTCTGTAACTCCAGAAAATCCACTTCGAGTGCAAGGAGGTCAGAATCCAACAGCATCTGCAGTCCTTTTGAGTCTCTGGATCAGATTTTTGCTCAGATCCCTCAATTTCAGCTAGAAAATACCTGAAATCACAGAAAAACACACAAACTCATAGTAAAGTCCAGAAAAGTGAATTTTAATTAAAAACTAATAAAATATACTAAAAACTAACTAAAAGATACTAAAAACATACTAAAAACAATGCCAAAAAGCATACAAATTATCCGCTCATCAGTGAGGAAGAGTGATGAGCGGATAATTTATACGCTTTTTGGCATTGTTTTAAGTATGTTTTAGTATGTTTAGTTAGTTTTTATTATATTTTTATTAGTTTTTAGTTAAAATTCACTTTCTGGACTTTACTATGAGTTTGTGTGTTTTCTGTGATTTCAAGTATTTTCTGGCTGAAAGTGAGGGACCTGAGCAAAAATCTGATTCAGAGGCTGAAAAGGACTGCAGATGCTGTTGGATTTGACCTCCCTACACTCGAAGTAGATTTTCTGGAGCTACAGAAGCCCAATTGGCGCGCTCTCAATTCCGTTGGAAAGTAGACATCCTAGGCTTTCCAGCAATGTTTAATAGTCCATACTTTGCCTGAGATTTGATGGCCCAAACAGGCGTTCCAAGTCAGCTCAAGAATTCTGGCGTTTAACGCCGGAACTGGCACAAGAATGGGAGTTAAACGCCCAAACTGGCACAAAAGCTGGCGTTTAACTCCAAGAAAAGTCTCTACACATAGAAGCTTCAATGCTCAGTCCAAGCACACACCAAGTGGGCCCGGAAGTAGATTTTTATGTCATTAACTCATTTCTGTAAACCCTAAGCTACTAGTTCTCTATAAATAAGACCTTTTTGCTATTGTATTTTCATCTTGGTTCTTCTGGTTCCCTCTCTGGGGCCGAAGCCAATGATCACCTGTTCTTATGTATTTCAACGATGGAGTTTCTACACACCAAGATTAAGGTGTGGAGCTCTGCTGTACCTCGAGTATTAATGCAATTACTACTGTTCTTCTATCAATTAAGCTTATTCTTATTCCAAGATATTCATTCGTACCCAAGAACATGATGAATGTGATGATTATGTGACGCTCATCATCATTCTCACTTATGAACGCGTGCCTGACAACCACTTCCGTTCTACAAGCAACAAGGCTTGAATGGTTTATCTCTTGGATTCCTTAACGGAATCTCGTGGTATAAGCTAGAATTGATGGCGGCATTCAAGAGAATCCGGAAGGTCTAAACCTTGTTTGTGGTATTCTGAGTAGGATTCAAGGATTGAATGACTGTGACGAGCTTCAAACTCCTGAAGGCTGGGCGTTAGTGACAGACGCAAAAGAATCACTGGATTCTATTCCAACCTGATGAGAACGACAGATGATTAGCCGTGTTGTGACAGAGCGCGTTGAACATTTTCACTAAGAGGAGGGGACTGTAGCCATTGACAACGTGATGCCCAACATACAGCTTGCCATGGAAAGGAGTAAGAAAGATTGGATGAAGACAGTAGGAAAGCAGAGAGACGGAAGGGACAAAGCATCTCCATACGCTTATCTGAAATTCTCACCAATGAATTACATAAGTATCTCTATCTTTATTTTATGTT